>NW_005054515.1:953627-982335 GCF_000277835.1 Geospiza fortis
GGATATAACAGAACTGAGACTCCTCTGCTCTCTAGGCTGAACCTGGTCCTTTTTATCAACCCAAATGTTTCTCTCATTATAAAGGAAAAGGAGTGAGATGAGCACTTCAGAACACTTAAAGTTCTAGGATGTTCTGAAATTTGAGATTTTGTTTCCGTAAGAGCTGGAATGAAACCACGGGCTTGCAGGACAAGAGGACGTTGTGTGCTCTAATAAAAAAGGGAACATTTCACCCTTTGTTCCCTGCACTACACAATTTGCCTTATGCTGGGGTGCAGGAGCTGCTGTGTGTCCTTGTTGTGCTACAAAAGCCTCTCTTGGCTTCAGGCAGGAATCAGTGGCGTGGGATAGGGGCAAGAGGGACCATGCTGCCCTGGGTCTGTGCAGAGCCACTGGAGCCCTTTGGGGTTTCTGCTCTCACCTGGCTGGAATAGCAGAGCTGTCACAACCTTTATCCTTGCTCCTGTGGGCTGTGGGAGGTTTGCCTTAGCCCTTCCTCTGCTGAGCTGAAGCAAAATTTGTTTTCTAACCTTTTGTGAAACAACTGGAAACGTGGCATTTTAGGAGAATTGTTGATTTTCCAGTAACTACAATGTGTGTGTGTGTGTGTGTGTGTAAAACCACAATCCCTGTGAAATGGGAACATCTACATGGTGTAATCCACGAATTTGCTAATGGCAGACTCAATTCCCTCCTCCAGATTATGAAGATATCAATATTAAACAGGACTGGGCCCAAACCATACAGACTGTAGGCTGCAGAAGGTGAGGTTGGGTTGGGTTTTTGCAGAGGGGAAGCAGTCTCTGGGTGGGGACAGGGTGACCACTAAAAGAGTTTTCTAAGATGCTTTCCTTGTGCTTGGTGTCCATCCCTAGCAGGTGTGCTGTAGCACTCAGAGCGTGCAGCTGTGTGTGGGAAGGGGTGGGGACTTCTTGAAGCTGATCTCAAAGATCCAGTGACTGCATCAAGTTGTCACCTGGAACCAAGTGAAATAAAATACTAAAAATCAAATAGATGCTGAAGTAGAAATCTTTAAAAAAAGAAAGCACTTCATTTATCATTAATTACAGCCAGGCGCGTTATTTTATCAGCTTTTCTTTTGCAAAAATTAAAAAATAGTGCTGCATTTGACTGCAAGAGGTGAACCTGAACTTTGTTGTATTTTGTAAGCATAGGTCAAAGGCTTTACCTTTGTTTGTGACCAACTTTCTCTATTTGACATGATAAATTCTCTATTATCCCATGCTCTGGGGTGCTGAAACTGTTCTGAATTTGAATTCATACCTAGTTGGAACTAAACTGGGAAAACATAGCTTAGAGAAAATAAGGTGCTGAAATGCCCTGAAGTACCATATCAGGGTGGGTTTGATAAGGAGGTCCATACACTCTGTCAGGCCTGCAGGCTCTGTCCCCACTCTCTGAGGCAGGGGTGCCTCGTGCTTTGTTCTGAACCAAGGAAACAGCCACTGTGCCCGCCACAGGGAAGCAAGATCTCTACAGCTTTCTGTGGGTGAAAGGAGTTGTTACCAAGCACCAGCATCTGTCCTCAGCACAGACTTTTCATGGAAGCAATTGCTCCAGGCACAGGAAATTCAGGCATGGGTGTCACAGTACCTCATCCTCTCTCTGTTGGATGGGATGGTCTCATTGTCCTTCTTCCAGTAGAATACGGGAGGTGGCATTCCCACAACTCTGCACTCTAATCTGACAGGGTAGCCTTCTGGAACTCCACAGTTCTGAAGCTTCTCCAGAAACATGGGGGCTCTCTTGACTTCTTTTGCTGGAAAAAGAATTATTCCACAACAGATATTTTATTCTTCCTTTCTCTTTGAATCGTATGGGAGAACACGAGAAAAATTATTCTTGTGATACCAGAATAGGTTGTGAATTTTTAGTGGAATGTTGGAAGGGAAGTGAAATGCCATGATATTGCCTCTGTAAGGGAACATAAAGTAAATAATAGGCAGAACTGAAGTTCATAAAAGAATATATGCATGTCTAATGAGTCTAAACATACTACCATTGCAGAAAATTAATGCCAGATCTATAAATTTCAATATCTCACATGTTTTAAGGCTTTATTAAAGAGCAATATTCAGATTATTTTTTTCTATTTAAAAACATTTTTAAACCAATAAAATTTGGGCTGAAATCTGGAATACCTCAAGACATATATTATGAATTCAAACCCTAAGCATTTTCTGGGGAGAAAGTGAGGATGGGTGATAATGAGGCAGAATTCTTATGACACTCTCTTAGTAACAGGAGTGCACTCATCTGAACACCAGGTACATTTCCCTCCATCAGCTGGGGAGGGAAATATATGTGTAAAAATCACATGTCTGTATCTACAGCTGTGGGATTTTCCTACTCTTTGTGCATTAAGTATTTACTAACTATTAATTGTCTGTAGGGAACCTACGTAAGGTAAGTTTGAAGAAACGCATGCCGATAACGTCATCACTGAGGTGACTTTTTCAGTGCTTCTTACCTACAACGGTGAGCTCCAGGCTGAATGAGTTCTGTCCTGTTCTGTTGGTGGCAAGGCAGGTGTAGGTTCCAGCATCACTCTGGGAGAGGGGGTCGATGAGCAGGGAGTGCACGCCCGTCTCCCTGACCAGCATCTTGTGCCGGCTGTCCGGGAGCACCGCTTTGCCGTTCAGCAGCCACGTCAGCTCCGGCGTGGGCAGCCCGCTCACCTGGGAGACAGGGAAACAGCTCCACACTGGGCCCAACTGGCACACACAGCTTAGGAAATTCAGAGCCAGGCCTTTTTACAAATACCAGCTGAATCATGGCAAAATCTAGACCAGAAAGAGGTTTTTTTTAATTATTTCTCAGTTTTTGTTTCTCTGCTGACTGCTTCCGGGCGTGGGCAGCCCGCTCACCTGGGAGACAGGGAAACAGCTCCACACTGGGCCCAACTGGCACACACAGCTTAGGAAATTCAGAGCCAGGCCTTTTTACAAATACCAGCTGAATCATGGCAAAATCTAGACCAGAAAGAGGTTTTTTTTAATTATTTCTCAGTTTTTGTTTCTCTGCTGACTGCTTCCGAAAGGGAGAAACCCGGAAAACAAAAAAGGTAAAAAGATTTAAAAATACGTTAAATATCTACATTTTTCTTAGTCAGAAAAGAAGAAGCTTGGTTTGAAATATGAAATTAGAATATGAGATTCACAAAAGACTCTTTATATTCTCCTAAAATTATTTCTGTTTTTGTTTCTCTGCTGACTGCTTCCGAAAGGGAGAAACCCAGAAAACAAACAAGTAAAAAGATTTAAAAATACATTCAATAACTACGTTTTTCTTAGTCAGAAAGGAAGAAACTTAGTTTGAAATATGAAATGAGAATATGAGGTTCACAAAAGACTCTTTATATTCTCCTAAAATTATTTCTGTTTTTTGTTTCTCTGCTGACTGCTTCTGAAAGGGAGAAACACAGAAAACAAAAAAGGTAAAAAGATTTTAAAATACATTCAATAACTACATTTTTCTTAGTCAGAAGGGAAGAAACTTAGTTTGAAATATGAAATTGCAATATGAGATTCACAAAAGACTCTTAATAATCTGCTAGTTTTCCTTTTTTGGTGCTGAATAGAAATCAAATTCCTTGATGTAAAATACTACAGAGTTTAACAGAGATGAATAAAGTTCTATACAAATTATTTTGTATTTTGTCAAATTTGATGAAGAATGATATAATACTTCATAGCTGTTGAACTTGCATGCTTTAGAGCACAACAAATTAAGTATTTTTGGAAAGATTAGACTGTTTTGTAGTATTAAAAACCTTTTCAATAGGGAGCAGTACTTACTCATGTCTAAAATACTGCTTTCCAAACAACATTTTACAGAGCAGAGAAAGAGGGAAGAGGAACTTGTCTGAGTGAGGACTGCTCTCTCCCAGGTCTGTGCAGTGCCAGACATGCTTTAAGGCTTCACAAGCAGAGCTAGGAATAACCAAATTCTTTGGCATGCTCCTTGTAAACTTTACATCTTAAATTAAGTATAATGAGTCTTGTTCATCTTCAGGGCATTAACTTGTGCCTCAGAGCCTCTCCCCTCTTCAGGGTCAGTGTCAGCACGGCCACCTTTGCTGCACTGCAGGGACATAGAGGGGTTCCAGAAGAGGTTGGAGCACATGACTCTCCTAAAGGTGTTCAGTACTCACTCTGTGCACTCTAACCTCTGACAACTCTTTCATGCCAGGATTTCAGTCAGTAAATTGGGATGTTTCTGCCTCTGTGCATGCTAGGGAAGCATAAAATGAACTAGGCTCAGTTCCCTCTTTTCAGGGAGTATTAACCTTCAGTAATTCAGTCCAGTACAATGGGAACATTTGTTTGAACACAAAGCAACGTGTGCATCCTCTCTTTCTCATGGTTTTGTGCTATTCTGGATTATGTTCAAGAGTCTGGTAATAGAGCACAAGTTCTGGAGTTCATACTGGTAAAGGACACAGTGAACACATCTAGTAATTTGGACAACCTTGTAAGTGAGCCTTCTGTGTCTGGGTTGTGTTTTCTGTGTTCTTCATCCCACAGAATATTTGTTCAAAAGAAATCCCTGGAATCAGCTCTGAGACAATGGCATAAAGAAATAGTTTTGAAAATGAAGCATTAAAACTTTGAACCGAGAACGTTCATGCATGCATTAAAGAACAGGAAAACACATAGCACTGCATGTACAGAGGTGTGGGAGGTGAGAGTGAAGAGAAGAACCAGCTAATACCTTACAATCCAACCTGCAGAGTCGCCCTTCATGTGCCACCATGTCCCCTGGAGCCTGCAGGAAGTATGGCCTGAAGAAGCGTTCTTGGATGGCCTCTCTGTCTCCCTCCGGCACCCGGGCGCGCGTTCTGCAAAGCAAAAATCACATGGGTGTTTGGAAGTCAAAAGGAGGAAATGGAAAGGATATAATTGTGTTTACTAACAGTTCCAAAAAAAGATGGAGAGATAGCTTGAGTTACAGAAAAGGGCAGAAAGAAATGGACTGATTGTAATTTAATTCTTGCATATTTTCCAGTTAGAACGATTATCCAGTTAACTATATCATGTAGTAGCCTTAGATTCCCAAGCCAGCCCTCGCTTATTTTTGCTTTTTTTTGGCTGAATTTCATTTTGCTAATCCATGCCTTGCCTTTAGCTCCACTACAACAAGTAAATGAAATCGTACTTAGACTTCCCTGTATTTGAGGATGCCCTTCAAAAACATAGAAGTGACCTGTTGGGAGGGAACTGCTGCTGTTATTTCCACTTTATGATTGAGAACTGAAGTTCAATGAATGCAGTGGTTATTTTGGATGCCTTCAGTAAAAAGCATAAAGAAGGTCTGCAGGACTTTTTTCTTTCACCTGTGAGGCTGAGTAGTGGATATTCGTCCCCGAAAAGGGACACTCTGAACCATCAGGTGTCCTGAACAACTGATCCTCCCCTGCAATTCACAATGGAAACAGAATTAATAGTTGGTTAATGGCTTATTTCATTTTTAAGTATAAATATTGAACCTTACAGTGCATTAGGACTTATTTTTATAAAGTAGCTGTAGTGAGAACACCACTTCCCCAAAGCAAATGCTGTTGGCCTGCAGCTGAGGCAGGGGTTTCCCAAACTCTTCCAGGCTGTGGCAATGCATTTGGCAGTGGTGCCTGTCCCTGCTTATTTATTCACCCCACAGGTACTGTCTGCTGGTACCTTTGTACTGGCCTGCTTCAAAATGCAGCCATATGGAAACTGAACAGAAAAAGAATTTCAAAAAAGAAACATTTAAACTGTAAAAAGTTGCCTGATGAATGTACTTCTAAATGGGGTCAAAGAGAATGGTGTAAGGGAATGAGACTGTCTGCAGATCTATATCTTTGCATCCTGGATAAAGAATGTAATTGTGTTTAGTAACAGTTTCAAATTCAATGTAACTATTGTTGGTTCCTGCTCTATTCTTTCTGCCTGAAACATCATGTCAGTCTTGTCAGCCCTTCTCCAAAGGTACCTATCAGCAACAGAGAGTGGGAAGGGGACAGGGCAGGAATTACTAACATGGGAAAAAGTCCTCAGTGCTTTTGACTGTCTGTGTAACAGAGGAGTAGTTTCATCAGTCATCTTTACATGGTTTCCTCTCCTATGCTCTGAAGCACCCGATTTGTGATACAGTCACCACTTGATGTCAAAGCACATGGCCTAATTTGTGTTCCTATTAATGTATATTAGAAAAAGATGAAAAAAGCATTTTTGTAAAAGAAAATAAAACACCTTACTTGTGGGTTTGCAGCCATAATCGTATAGTTGCCATCATCATCATTAGTAGCAGCTTCAATGTGTAAAGAACACGTTCCATCTTCTTCTCTGTTCATTTTGAAATGTGTGTTCTTCTTTGAAATCTGCTTGCCATCCTTGAACCAGTAGACCTGTAGTGATCAGACACACCCCTGTGACTTAACAGGAACTAGAAAAATAACAGAAGCAATTTTAGAATATTGTGAACTTTGCAGGTCAGTGATAATGTGAAACAATGATTCCAGGCTGAGCTCAGGAAGCTGCATATCACAGCTGGGCCTGCCGGGTTCTCTTTCCTTGGCTCTAGGCATGTGACTGGATAGATCAGCTCTCATCTCTCTGGAAGTTCTGGGGGCTGAGCAGTTCTGTGTCTCCTGGGGTCGGGTGGTTGGACCTCAAGGCCTGATGCATGCTCAGGAGCAGATACTGTGATTTTAGGAAGGTGGGGGAAATGATTCATTTGGGAGCTCTCTCCACGGAGCCACGTGCCTAGGAGGGACGAACAGAAACTGCTGGGGAGTTGGGTTTTGTTCCTTAGCAGTTCCAGTGAGAATGACGTACCTTGGGAACAGGAATTCCAACTATTTTGCAGGTGAAGGTAATAGGGAATCCTTCCATTACCCGAAAATGCTTGAGTCTCTTATCAAAGATGGGAGCAATGTATTTGCCCGTGGGGATTTCCTCGTGCTGGATTTCATCGTCTGACTCGTCCACCGGCGTCCGCTCCAGGCGGAATTCGATCTCGTTCATCAGCCTCTGCTCAAAGCTGGAGATTCGGTACTCCTGCAGGGACAGGCACGGCTCTGAGCCCCACTGCCATGGCCTGGCCTGCAAATGCAGCTGCAGAGACTCCAGGGCCTGACAGGAGGCTCACACAGTGTGCAAACTTGGAGAGAAAAAATGCTGACCTAGAAATGCCGTGGGATAGCAGAGATCTGTGGTGGTGGTCACAGGGGTGCCAGGAAGAGGGAAGAGACCAGGATCTGACTCCAATTTATTATCTTATTATATATATATATATTATATTACAACTTCTTTTATACTAAAAGAATAGAAGAAAGGATTTCATCAGAAGGCTAGCTAAGAATAGAAAAGGAATGATAACAAAAGTTTGTGACTCTCAGAGAGTCCGAGCCAGCTGGGCTGTGATTGGCCATTAATTAGAAACAACCACACGAGACCAATCACAGATGCACCTGTTGCATTCCACAGCAGCAGATAACCATTGTTTACATTTTGTTCCTGAGGCCTCTCAGCTTCTCAGGAGGAAAAATCCTAAGGAAAGGATTTTTCATAAAATGTGTCTGTGACAGAGATGTTGTTGAGAGACAAGTGGAGCTAGAAACAAGTCTCAAAAGATGGCCTTACAAATAAGGTTAAATACTTTGGAGCAATAGAACTGTGAAAGATGCATTGTAGTAGGACCTACAAGTGTTAATTTTGGATTATTGCCTTGAAGGCATTTACAGCATGGTGTGGTAAAAGCTGATAGGCCAAAAAACATTTCTAATGTAATTAGGAAATAGTTGGCTTCTGATTGTGATGGTGTGAATTATAACATCTCTATTGTCTCACCCTTCTCACGAAACTGAAAATAGAAATAGAAGTTTTTAAAACTCCTCTCAGTTACCCCATCTGTAGGTCAAGAAAAAAGTATTGTACACTGGCGTATTTGCAGCCATTGGCACTTTTAGACTAATTCTACAAGTGAAAATAAAAAAGCCTCAGTAAAGCTAGGACATCATGAAACTGAATTTGGTTTGCAGGCACAAATACTGCAGTGTGAGTCTGCACAGTGTAATGACACTGAGTTTTTTCCCAGGCAGCAAAAGAAATCAAACATGTAATTCCTTTTAAGTCCCTATCAAAAAAAATGATACTCCTGCACACTGTTGATCAAAAGAAACCATTAAAACATACCAATTTTTTGAGAATTTTGCATTCAAATATTAGTCACCTGCTAATTATAGAAATGAATGCTGTATATTTTAGTTCATTATTAAATAAAGAAAACTATACCAATTAGAAGAGAAAATTAGGAAGAAAGGGAAATATTTTCAGAGTAAGTAACATCAGATTAAACTTGGACAGATGTCTAGCTGGTGTAACTGAGAATGCAAAATATATTACATCAAAATTCTTAGAAGATTAAACAGATTATGCAGTAAACCCAGCACATCCCTACATAAATGAACATTTCCAGATAGTTTGATGTGATTATGAACTTTCTCCTGATCCCCTGAATTCAATTAGAAATGTCTTATCACTTAGCTGTTTTGCATGAGGAAATCTCCTGTCTAGACCAGGAGGCATTTGACCAAATTTCTCTTGCTGGAACTTGTGAAGCCTGAGAGCAGGAGCCAGCTTCAGTCTGTGCCTCCAAGCCAGAGTTTGTCCTGGGCAGGGTGGAGCCCTGCAGCTGCACCTGCTGGATTTGTCAGGTAGCACCCTGAGCCCCCTGCACTGCCCCTCACACCTGCAGGAGCCCCTTGCTCAAGGCATTACCAACTGCCTTTCTGGGGGAAATCTTCTATTACCTGTAGAAGACAAATCAGTTTGCTCAGCCCTGGATTTGTGCAGGTTTTAAGCCCAGAGTTTTCCTGCTTCTATTGAAAATGTAGTAAATTTAATTTACTATTTAGTAAATTTCTATTTACTATTGGAAGGCAATCCTTAGATATATTCACTTTGCTGAAAAAACAAGGTTCAGAAAAATGCATCTTGTCTGAAATCCTATAGAAAGTTAATTAAAGAAGCAGCAGTTATCCCAAAACACTGGCAATTACACCCCTGATCATTTGGCCATTCCATCTTACTGCTGATAATGCTCTTGACCAACAGTTTCCAGAGAGCAGGGAGGAAAGATGGAGGCAGCAAAAAATTTTAGCTGACAAACTCTTCTGCTTTCTTCAGGAGACCAAGGAGACAGAAGTGACCCAAATTTAGACATTACAGTGGAGTTTTGAGGAGACAGGAGTTTGTAAGGCTTGGGGGTGAAGATGTGGCAGCCACAAAGCAGAAAAAGTTGGAAGTTGCTATGGTTGAATAAACTCCTTGGTAATGCCTGATTTTGGGACTGTAGTGGTAGATGTTGTGTGTTTCCATCTAAAATGTCTGTGCTGGGGAGGGTGCCTCAGGGTTAGCTATGGCAGGAAAAGGCAGCCAGCTTGGAGAAGGTAGGGAAGGAATGTGGTGAATGGAGCTGCTCCTCCCTGCACTGGGCCCTTGTTCTGTGATGCTGCAGGGCTGAGCTTCAGAGCAGCGAGGAGAGCTGCAAGGTTCCAGGAGCATTTCAGGGAGCTGAGGATGCTCCAGGGTCCCTTCCTTGGGCCATTGGAGTCCCCGGGGTAGCGAAGAAAAGTTGGATTCAGTGTGCACAGGGCCCCTCAGGCAGTCCCATGCAGTTCTCATTGAGCTGTGCCACTGCCCAGGGAGCTGCGTGGGGTCAGACCAAGCAAGCTCGTGAGTAATTGGAGCGCCTGTAGAAGGAGCAGGAGGAGCAAACTGCAGCCTGTTTGTCACATGGAGCTGGCATGTGGTGTGTGGTCCCTGGTGGGACCGGCACTGACCCACAGGACACATAAATATTAAATGTAATACCTCCTTGCCTTGAGCCTCTCTGCTCCCTGGCTGTCCTGGGAGCCCAGCTGTGCCCAGCTGTGCCCAGCAGAGCCCTGAGCTGGCTGCTCTGTGCCCGTGTGGGCCGTGCCAGGGGCTGGCAGCCAGGCACAGCCTGGAGCAGCCCCTCCTGGAGCAGCTGGGAGCACCA
Organism: Geospiza fortis; assembly: GCF_000277835.1. Classification (NCBI taxonomy): domain Eukaryota; kingdom Metazoa; phylum Chordata; class Aves; order Passeriformes; family Thraupidae; genus Geospiza; species Geospiza fortis. The sequence continues at coordinate 963,672 of NW_005054515.1, forward strand.
CACAGCCTGATAGAGTTTCATCTCCTCAGCTTTTCTGCTCTCAGGCAGCAGCTCTCAGCAAATTGCTTTATAGATCAAATTCCCATCTCATTAAAGCCAGTGTAAAACTGGAGTTTCTCTGATTCCTCACCAACCAAGTGGATCATTTCCCCATGTAGGTGGCAAGAGCTGGTTCCAGTGTTCCAAGGGAAAGTTAAGCCATTGGTGTTTTACCCTTGACACTGAGAACAGCCCTGTATCTTTTTAGGCAGGCAGAATCATGGAAGAATCAGGGAGTGGCTGCTGTGGCAGAGGGAAGAAATGAGGCTAGAAAGGCATTGCCATTACACTTTGAAGGCATCATGTTGATGTGCAGAACAAAATGCTGCAGAACAGAGTTAAATTTTGAAATATTGCAAGCTGATGGCACAGTCCAGTGTTGTTTATAGACAGCTGAGTTTAGTCAGCAGGTTTTCATATGGATTTTTTCCTAGAATCATTGCTGTCCAGAAGAAGTTATGGTATGTTCTGAGAAATTAATAGTGTATGGTTGCTGTAGCCATGATGGCCTAAAACCAAATAATGCTGATAGAGACAATTACATCTTTTTCCTCCTCTACTCCAAAAGTGCAGATCTGTCTTAAGTGATCTAAACAACTAACATAAATAAAACTTAGAGCAATCATTTTCAAGTTTTACATAACCAAATCAACCTTGTGTCTGCTTTAGACCCTAAAAAGTTTTCTGTGAATGCAGGGTATGACTTTTTTCCTGGCTGATGTGCTGAGGATATTAACTTCTTACAGACTACTTCATTAAGAAATATGGGCACTTCCTCCTTTTCAAATGTCTGCTTGCAGAAGAAAATACAACAGAGCAAGGAATGCTTTTCATGGGACCCTTTGAAGTTAATAATGGACAGGTTTTCTCCCACATTTCTTTGCATGTGACCCTGGGTGTATAGAAAGAGGCATGAAAGCAGCACTTTGTGAAAACAGAAGCATTTTGCTGCGCCATCAGCACAGGGCTGTCGTTGGTGGCAGCTGCTCCGTGCCCGTGGCAGCCCTGGGTGTCCTTGTACAAATGCAGGGCTCTGCAGGGAGCTGTGCACGCTGGCTGCAGGACTTTGCTCAGCTGAAGGAGTTCTAGTCAAAAGCACATTTTTAATTAAAGACATTGAAGTCAGGGTTCCACAGCCCCTGTTTCCTGTGTGTTGCCCTCACACTTCAGCCTTTGCTTTTCTAAACCTGTTCTGTGTGCATATTTATGCTTATTGCAATTTACAACCAAGCCAACAAGACCAAGTTAACTTTGCTGTGAAAATCTGAACACCAACATTCAGAGGCTGAAGGTGTTACACCAAACTTCTCATAAAGAACAGAAATATCTGAAATAAGTGAGAATACACCTCTGTATGTAGAGAATAACCTTGGAGGTTTTTGCTTGTTTGGTAGGTTTTCTTTAAGGTTTAGCAAGAACAGAAAGGAGTTGTTAATATGGCTTTCTGAAGAACTGTGTTTATCACAGAGGCCATAAGCCTATCTCTGAAGGTGATTACAACAGTGGTGTAGGGCAAAGAGTTGTTGTTGTGGTTCAGACAAATATTTCATACAGTGTCACACAAAGAAGAAGCCAATGTTAAAACCAGGCTGCAGTTCAGCATACTGAGGAGTCTGAGGGAAAGGGTACAAAGGTTCAGGCCCTGGTTTGGAGTCAGAAGTGTAGCATTGCAGCTCCTTTTTTGGCAGCTTTCCTAGAACATGAAACTTTTACAGGCAGTAATTCACACACTTGTTCAGTACAGTAGCCAGATATTTAAAATTATTATAGCTACCAGCTAAAAATTCAAGCTCCTCTTCAGTGGTGTAATGCTCAGTACAAAGTATAATGCATATAATGCATCTATAATTGTATATATTTCTGTAGGCTGAGTGGATTGCAGCTTTGGAAACCTGGCTACTTCTCCTGCATCTAATGCACATCGTTTAGTGTGCATGGTGTGCAAAAGGGGAGAAGGCAGTGGTGCCTGTATTAATATTGTCACAGTGTAGTCTGAAGGGTAAAAGACTTAAAACTGGCCAAAGCAAAGCCAGGAAATGTGCTGAATCTGCATCTGAGGTGGTTTGGTACTGTTCTGGTGGAACTGTGTGGCAGATAGAGAAGTGAAATGCAGCTTTCCTCCTGCTTGCCTTTGCTCTGCCTTGGCAATGTTGCTGTAGCTGTATTTGTCCTGCACAACAAACAAAATCTCCTCTCCCTGCCAGCCTTGCTGGAGGTACAGGTTCACAGCATTTTGTCTCTGTGATGGATCTGTTTGGCCCCATCACCATCATTCCTGACAATCTGAGGGCACAGCACCCTTCAGGGCAGGGCTGTCACCTGCCTTTCACCTGTGGGAAACTGAGACCTAAAGAAGCTGAGGGACCTGTTAAGGTAACGCAAAAATCTGTGACAGAGCAGAGCTGGATCATGCTCTCCTAGGTCTTGTCAAGTAATTGAACTCCTGGGCCTTTCTGCTACCTGGGAACATTTTTGGCAAAAAAGGGGAATTGCACAGAGTGTAGTAATTCCCATTAGATTCCTTTGTATATGAATATGAGTTCTAAAATCCTGCATCTGTTGTAGTTCAAATTTATCTTGAGCAGGATCTTTAGCAGGATTTTCATTTATCTTTAGCAGGATTCACTGAATATACAGACATTTAGTATATATATTCAGTGAATATACATACTAACAGTTAGTAGGAGCTTGTAGAGTCAAAATAATCTGATGTTAGGATAGTAACTCATGGAAATTACACAAACAGGAAGGCTAGGGGAGCTCTGCTCCAATGTTGATTATCATAGACTATGTAAAAACAATTCTGTTGCCAGCTTAATGCCAACACTAGACAAATTTCCCAATTTAATCCCAGTTTTGTAACTTTTACTAGATTGCCTTTTTGGCAGAATTATTCTAAATCCATGTAACAGTTTATCTAAGAAAGTGGCATATATTGCATCTCAGCATCTGTTTCCAAGCTGTACCATTCCTTAACTTCACAGTCTAATCTACTCTAATCTACTCTGCCTGAAATCTCCTGATCACTTTGGGTTCTCTCTGCTCTCCCTGTTCCCCCTCAGCAGAGAGAATCAAAAGCAGCAGATCCAACGTGCAGGCTTTGCTCCCCTTGTCCTGTCCATGAGGAGGTGCCGCTGGGGTGATGGATGTCCTGCAGATGAATTATATGGCCATGAACCTCGTGCTTCCCCAAACACAAACCCATGGGGTGCCTAACAAGTCATAGTCTAGCCAGACAATATTCACAGCACAGTTCAGAGTCACTGAGCAAGGAGGAAATGGAGGAGCAAGCCCACGGAGCTGCCTTGTCCAATCCCACAGAAGTGCAGCTGCAGGGAGTGTGTGCCCCATGAGGAGCTCAGCTTCCCTCCCCAGCCTGGGCAGCTCTGCCAGCCAGGATCCCTGCCATGAAAACCTGTCTGCACTTTGGTGTTGATCACATCTAGGTCTTGAGAAGACAGCCACAAGTGGTTGTTCCATGTTCATTGCCACAGGGAGTTTATACATATTAATATAAATTTGTCTGGGTCAGATTTCTTAAATCTCTCTTCATTTACAGAGAGAGAAGCTTCCATGGGGAGTCTTTGTGGTCAAATTCCCATCCTCAGTCTAAAATTGCCTACACTTGCTGCCCTTTGAGAGATTGTGTGAAGCTTGATTTTGAGGCAAATTTTTGGAGTGATTGAATGAAGTGTAATTTCTGTGGCCTGGGAGCAGAGTTCTGGGTGATTTGTGGGCCTTTCTGAGGCTGAGGGAGCTGCCAGGAGCTGGCTCTGTGTGATCAGTGCTGAGGAGTTACTGGTGTCAGGGCCTGTGTGGTGAGCTGGCATCTGCAGGTGGCTTTGGCTTTTAGTGACCGAAAAGCTTTTGGACAAACCCTGCTTCTCTTCTGCTCTGAAATCTCTCACCAAGTATTCTCTAGCAGAGGTAAAGGATATTCATGTGAGGGCTGGGCATCATTTTCTAAACAGCTGGAGGTTTTTTCTATGTCCTAAAAATAATAAAAGTCTGAGTCTTAGGTAGGACACAACCAATCAGCATTGCCACATGGTGTTCTTCATAGTAAATGACACAGATGTGTGAGCATGGTTTGTAGCTCTTTTAGCCAAAATGTATAAACCAGGCCCTGGTATTTAACTCTGCTTTCCTTTATTATTGCATGGGTAATTAATTTAGTTTTATTACTGTACAGGATTTTGAGGTTTAATGACATCATTTTTCTATTTTATATTATTTGTATAACAATATGTTGAGGAGATAATAGCATTAATTTCTAAAGTTTTGCCTGTAAAGCTGAATTTCCTCTGTTAACAGAGGAAATATTTATAGATTTATTTATATTGGTGAAGCCTGTGAATGCTTTCAAATACCAGGGGAAAAGAATTAGTTTCCATTAGACATTTATATTTTTTCCATTTGCCAAAATCTCCCCAAAGTGTCCTTCTTTCCTTTTCTCCCCACACATCTTTTTGTTTCTGCATGGCTCATTCCAACTGAACATTGCTGAGATATTTTACCTGTAGGGCAGATGAAAGGCCCAATGGACTGGAGAGGCAGAATTTGGGGAGTGGGCTAAGGCTGCCTGTGCTCTCCTTTCCTCAGGTGCTGCAGTTCCCTGACCCTCACTGAGGCTATGAGACTGGGATGCTTGGTCTCTCAGCACTTCAGTGTCACTCTCCAAGAGAAAACTCCCAGCTTTGTGCCAATAAAACATCTGGGGCTGGAGAGGAGTGGATGGGATCTTCCTTGTCCTTCTTGTCCTCTTTCACTTTGCAGAAATGCTGAAATACCCACTACAGCAGGGACAAGAATGCAGGAGATTTTTGTCCTAGTTTCTGGGCAGTAGAGTGATTATCTTATTTCTCTGTCTCAGTCTGTCTCTGTTCCTTTCCTCCATCACAATCTGGAAGAAAAAATGCTAACAGCTTCCTCAGAGGACCCTAATCATTGAGCTGAAATGCTCTTTGAAATGTCCTGCTAACTGGGGGCCTGTTCTTGGTGCCTGAAGTCTGAAGTTTTATTCTTGGAGCTGGAGGAGGTGGTTTTCCACCACCTAGCTGTCTTCCTAGCTTCCCTGTTACAGAACCTGTTCTGAAAGGGGAATTTCCAGAATTTCCAGATTTTTCTGCTGCTGTTAAAGAATGCTGAATGATTTGAGCAGCCTGGTTCAGCACCAACACAACACCCACTGGCAAGGAGTGACGCCTGTCCTTGTGGGAGTGCAGAGTCAGGAATTCAATTGTCTTTGAGCCAAGGAAGACACTGAGTCAGGTCTGCTCTGTCCTGGGATTTGTCCTAACACCTTCCTGGGATTGCATAAAGCCATCAGTGCCCCTTTTGTTTGAAAGAACTGAGCAAATCTGCCTGAAGATGTTTGGGTGTAACTGAATCACCTTTTTTTCAGCACTCCTGCTTGTGACAAAATTTCACCTGGCACTAGAACTTGCCACCATCTGCAGAAATGAGGGGCATGACCATTTTTTTCTGGTAAAAATGACAGCTTGTTGTTGCATGTACTTGATCAAAGTTGCAGTTAGAATCTTGGCACAGTCATATTTGTATTTCTGTCAGCACCTCCTGGCCATCATGGCTGTGGAAGCCCAGAGACGAATCTGTTCTGTCTCATGCAGCATCAGCAAAATTCCCAGCTCTGTTCTGATGCTGGATTTCTTTATTGCTGGTGATGAATGATGTACTGGATGAAACAGAAGGAGTACATCTGGATTATCAGATATCATGCTGAGTGCATAATGCTGACACTTAGGAAAATCTCATCTTGTGAGCTGAACATTTTTCATATGGAAGTCAATTTTAGATAATAAATAGAGCACCAGAATGCAAATCCCTCCTGTTCATTACTGCCTTTATGTAGCAGTACAAGACAATACCAGGACTTTAAGGCACAGGCTTGTCATCTGCAGCATTTGTTCTGGATGATCCTTGCATGCTCTGCAGGTATTGTAAATGAGAATGAACTCTGTTATTGAAATGTGGGGTCCCAGTACAATGCTCTAAATAAAAATACACCAGAGGACACATTTTCTGAGAAGGAATTTTTAAAATAGTATGTAGACAATACAAGGAAACCAACATTTGAGATTCTAACTGGATGCTATACTCCATTGTGCAGTGATCTCTCACACAGGGGAGACTTGCATTTGTATTCATGACAAAGTAAGCCCTGCCCTACCATTACAAGAACTGATTTAACACAGATATTCTATGCATGGAATGAAAATGTCTCCTTTTTTAATTCTGTGTTAACTGTGAGAGCTAAAAACAGGACAAAATATATGGGTGTGAATGCAGCACTCCAGCATATTATTCTCATGATGTTGATTGTTCTGTATAGTGTAAAGCAATAGGAATTTTGGAAAATACTTTTCATCCTGGCATCTGTTGAAATAGTCACTGCCTTCATTGAGGAGAAAACTCAGGCTTGAATTTGCTGGAGTAGGCTCTCCTCAGATGAGAAGAGTAAAATCAGAAGGGATTAAAGTTGGGAATTGAGTGGAAAATGAAGAAACCTTTATTGATTTTAGTTCATTGCCATTGGCATTCTAATTACTGTAACAATTAGAGAGGTGCCACCTTTGAACTTTTCCAGTGTTTGAGGAATTTGGGAATCAAGATTTAGGTTTGGTCTCACATAGAATAGCAAATAAGTATGAGTATAAATATCTTTTGGTGTCAGCAGATAACTGTGACACTGGTAGGGATCGTTGTTTCTGAAGGGGTCATTGTGCAGTTAACTCCAGAGCCTGACTGCTGCCTCACAGGAGCTCTCTCAATAATTTGTCTTACCAGCATAGCGAGTACAAATTGTGACGCTTGTGATTCATCTGCAAAACCTGCTGCTTGCCAATTGTTTTACTCAAAGTGCTTTGGCAGAGTGCTGTGCCAGAAGGAAAGGTCAGCAGCAGGATGAAACCCCGGGGATTGCGCTGCAGTTGTCCTCAGAGGGGACTTTGCTCCAGAGCCTCGGGGCAGTTTCGCTTCTCTCTGCAGGTTCTCTGTCACAAGGGCTGATGGATGTTGGGAAAGGTTCTTTGGATGACAACAGATGGGGCAAACCCTGATTTCTGCGTTAGGCCTGAGCTGCTGGGACGGCTGTGGAGGGCTCCATGGCCAAGGTGGGACAGGAACAATCACCTGCAGGCAGGGCAGCTGTCTGACAGTCCTCAGCCTGTTTGTTCAGGGGGCTTGAACCTGATTTACTCATCTCAACCCCTAAACACTATTTCATTTCTTATTTCTTCTTTAGTTTCATAGACAGTGCACAGATGCAGTGCATTTATTGATTCCAATTAAGAGTGAACTGATATTTTGTTCCTTGAACTTTGTAAAAGGTTTTTTATTTTGCTAAATTCTTATAATAAAGTTCTCCAAGGAGTCCCTGTCAATTCATATAAGTTTGGAAACTTGGAAATACATTTGGAAATTGAAAGCCCATTTTAGTTCAACCGAAAGAAAACCAAAAACCTTATCCTAAACTGTTTTGTTACAATACTCTTTGTTTTAAAACAGACTGTGTGAATGTGTGTGTGCAATGAATTGAGCAACTTGTAAAGCAAAAAAGTAAAAGCCAATGTCCAGAAGCTTCCATGAAAATAAAGAAGTTTTACATTCATACCAGCCTTTGAGATGATCAGAAATAAAAAATGCTGCTCAGTCAGAAAGTGAATTTTCTACAGCTGCATCCCTCATGCTTTCTGTTTAAAGTTCCAGTTTGCTATTCCAAACCAGTACTCACACAAAAGCTCCCCCTGCAAAGCCATGTAGCAGCTCACCCACACCAACACCTTTTTTCCCACATCATCATATATGTCTTGTTCATGAGTGAAATTTACTTCAATAACGCTTGATTTTCTTACCTGCTGACCACTTTGTTGGTTAGCATCCTCTCTGAAATGCAGTTTTCTTTCCAGGTCCTTTACGAGTGCGACTTTGTTTTCCCGAATGGAATCTTCTGTTGCCAGTGGCAGAGGCTTCAGGTTTTTCTTTAACCCCTGGGTTGGGCTATTAAAAGAAAATTCTGATACTAACATGCAGCAACCAGTATATATATATTTTATATATATTGTCACCTGTATGCTATGATACATTATGGTGGAACCTATTATTTATTTACTTAGGAGCCAAAGCACCATACAGGATATGATTTTTTTTTTTGGTACTATCTTAATGGGGCATCCCATTCCCATGCAGTAGAAATTAAAAACACACATCTTAAAGAAAGTAAGGGTTGTAATGCTACAATAAACATCTAAGTTCCATTTATATTTACCCTGCAATAATGATGTCACAGTAAATGCTAAAGAAATGAGTGTAGGTGTTACCTTAGGTGTACAATGTGTACATTTGTCTGCTATCAGGCAATAATTTAAAAGTTAATACAATTTCTCATTGATCTTCATCTCACATCTTCATAGATGATTTACTGTTTCCATGAACTTTTACTTCTTTAATTTCTCTCACCCTTTTATGGCACCCAACATCAACAGTTATTTCTTGTTTTCATTTTATAGATGCGGTGTGTTTAATTTTAGTAAGGTTTGAAAAGAGTTAAATTCTTAAATAAGATTTAGGAGGCTGTGAGAGTGCTGTGCTGGAGCACAGTAGCAGGACACTACTGGGAATTGTGCAATATTCTGATATTTTACTGGAACAGGTGTTGGGATCTTGATAACAGGCTCTTGGTAAAGGCATAAGTGGTGATTGCTTTGCAAGGCATCGTCCCTGTGTGGTTGTGCAGACACTGAGCTCTCAGTCCTTGTGTAGCCAGAATTACTGTCATTGATGATGCCAAAAAGTTGGAGTTTCAATAGGTATTTACAGATTATCCCAGATACTGCTCAGGTTCCTGCCTGACCGTTGTGCCCTGCTAAGGCTGTCCCATGCAGAGGTCAAGATTTGAATCCCAGCAAAAGGAGCCCTAGCTGTGTGGGAATTCAGCTCTGGGCTGGCACCCAGGAGAGCTGAAATGCAGAAAACATATTTAACAGTCATATTTACCAATATTTAACATATTTAACAGTCCTCTGCCTGGCAGGCATATTGTGCTGACTTGTGTGGCCATGCCTGTGCAGCAGTGAAGGAGAGGAAAGCACATGGCAGGGGTGAGGTGCCATTAATGCAGAGAGAGCAACCCCTGAGCATTGTCCCCACTCTGAAGGGGTGCAGGGCACTGTGACAGCTGCAGCTGGGTTTGCCCTGCCCTGCAGCATTGTGGAACCAAAGGCTTGAGTGGCCCAAGTGGAAACCTTCCCTGTGACCTTAGGGCTTCATGCCGTGTGCCTGGTCAGGGTGCCAGGGCTGGGAAGGGCTCCAGGCACGTGCCATGGGGTGGTGGCAATTCTGTGGCTGAGCTGGGCCGCTGGGAGGCCTGGGAGCAGCAGTGCAGTGCAGGTTTGAGGGCAGGATTCTTGGCACACAGAGTGTTGATTGGTACAGACACAGGGACACATCGTTCTGCTGCAATAGCAGATTCATTGATCTATTGGTGGCCAGGAGATTGTGACTTGCTGATGGTTACCACCACCTTGAGCTGTACCATTGATAAAAGGGGGAAATATTCCTGACTTTGTGCAGGGTTTGGAGTTCGATGGGTACCAATGTACAGGTGCTAGCCATGCTAACACAGAGTTCACATAGTCCACAAAAGGGAACTTTGCTTCAACTCCACCAGTAAAGAAGAGACTCTTAATGCCCCCACCTTGCCAGTCCATCATCCTTATTTGCTTGTATCATGGTAGCTGTTTTGTCATAGAAATCATTCTGGCTCTTAATGAAAGTATTTATGTGTAAACCACTAACTCTCCTGAGATTTTCTGGGGGACCTCAAATGCTGAAAGTACTGCAACCAGAAAAATACCTTTATGGAAGTTATTTCTTAGATTCACCTGGACTAGAAAAACCCTTGCAGTATAAGGTACCTTTAAAACTTTACTTCTTGCTTACAATAGCATGAATGTTTTTATACCTGGTGTAAGCAAAGAGCCTTGGAGTGACTTATCCTGCAAGCTCATGAAACCTCTTTTCTCACACTAGTACAGTCTTATGAACCTCTGAGCCCCCACATTCTTGTATATCTGTTTGTACACTCACATTTCTCCATCTTCAGTTCTCTCTTTCTACAGAAGGTATTTGTCACCCTGTTCTTCTAAAGTTCTTCTAAGCCTTCTGATGTTTACATTTCTGTAATGGGGTTTCTCACACACTTTTCATGTAAATAATGATTGGTTTGCATTCCTTTCTGGAGGAGGAGAGAATTGATGGACTGTTGGTTTGACCAGTGTAGTTGGAGAGGTGGCAATTTCATCCTCTAATCCATGGTCACTTTTGGAATTCTGTAAATATCGAGGTCTGGAAATAAACTGCCCCTTTTTTGCCTTGGACATCTCAGTGTGTGAGTGTCGTTCATTTCATGTCATATTGCAGCAGGTATTATCCCTTCTTTTCTTTACTGGATGTAAAGGTTGGATTAAATGCCCAGAATATCTGAATATCTCACTTTTCTATTTTAGAGAAGACTTGCATGTCAGTGACTCCCTGTCCTGGGTTGACTATATGATGCTTTTATCTCCAGTCTGTGAGTTCTGTCCAAAATTTGCCCTGAACCAGGACACTCCCCCACTGAACAGCTGGACAGAAATACATCCTGCTTTCCTTTGAGTATTTGTCCCTGCTTCTGTGCCTGTGGTTTGTGCTACTTACGTGGCTGGGGTGCTTCTGGGCAGTCCCATGGCGTTGGTGGATGGTGCAGCAGGCAGGGAAGGCAGAACAGCGCTAAGGAAAGCCACAGGGTTCTGGATGCGTGCAGTTGGGGAGAGGGGAGCAGGAGCCACGGTCTGGGGCTGGAACTGTTTCACGGGAGGCAGCGTCAGTGGGGGCACCACGGGCTCCCTGGGGCTGGGCACACACGGGTCACTTTTGCCTGTAAAGCCTCCTGAGGACCTCGCTGGGAAGTTCTCCATGTGGTTGGTCCTCGGGGCTGCCTGGGGGACGCTGCTGAAGGCGCCCGAGGAGCTGGCAGAGGGGCTGCCTGGGGGGGTTTGGGGCACCAGCAGCTGCTTGGCGCGGCCGTAGCCCAAGGCTTGAGGGGCACAGGCTGAGCTCTGCTTGTACAGGACTGAGCTGGACTGCTGGTAGAGGGAAGTGGCAGAATTCACCAGCGTGGTGTTGAAGGACAGCTCCCTCAGGGATGCCTGGTGCACCTGCTGTTGTTCAAGCAGGACCTGGTTGTGGAGCTGTTTTAGCTGGCTCTGGTCACTGCACAGAAAATAAAGATGAACAGAATTGGTTACGAGCCCCAGATGAGCCAGTTGGCTGCTTTTCTCTGTATGAATTCAGAGAGAAAAATTCAATGTCCTGTGATACAGTAAGAGACAGGAAACTGCTACATGGCATATTCTCTAACATTATGAGAGGAGTATAATATTAGTTTTCTACTAAAATAACCTTTTCCTTCATGTTCCCTTCTTTGCCAGAGGCACAAAGCTTTTTGTCCACAAATTATTTGACTGAAGATAATTCTTACATTTTACTATATGAAATATAAATATAACTCTTACTCAAAGATATTCAAGGGATATCATTGTCGAGGTCACCTTAGTACCTCTTTGCTTGTGTAACTAAGAGTGAGATTTGGTGTATCATCATTTAAAGGAGTGTTTGTAAGCCGGGTTGCATTATTTACCTCCTGCAGAAGTGGTTTCTGAAACCAGCACTTTGTAATAATCCACCACAGGATATGCTACCAATGGAGTTTAGGTGGAGTTGGCACTCAGTGACAGGCAGGAGTGGATAATTCAGAGAGGACTTGCATTCCATGCAGTTCTTATTTTTCTAGATGCCATCTACTCAATAGTTTTTCGGGGCTTTCTTACTTTGCAGTTAAGGAAAATAATTTTGCCTTGTCAAGAGGTTTATTTAGTTATTATGTATATGGAAATACAGCACATGGAAACAGGAGAGATTTTTCCCTTCCAAAACCAGAAAAGACATAGAAGATATGGAAAATGATTGTGTAATAAACTATGGAATATTAAATATCTACTGAGAAAAAGTGGAAAATGTGGATGCAGAGACCAAGCACAACAGCTCCTGACAAAGCAAATACATACTCAACATAATTAATTTTAGTTAAAAGACTCTGTTTATACAATGTACCAAACAAAAATCACATTTAAGGCAGATAAAGATAGCAATTTCAAGCTTTCATAAACTAGAATGTTAGAGTTAGTAGTTCTGTGGGCCTGACTTTGTGCCCTTCATGTATACATCTGCATAATAAAGCAATTCTTTGTAACACAGATTTTTTGGGATGGGGAGCTGAGAGAAATTCTGCTCTATGTAAGTATTGGGTACTTAAATACTGGTTCTGCCCTCCCAAAACTCACTATAGCTCAGAAAGTGTGTAGGGCTGTGAATGTGGGCTTCACAAATTCACACCCTGTGCTCTGAGCTCTTCCTCTGCCACAAGGAATGTAAGTTCTGCCTTCTCCTTGTGATGTTTATGCTGTGAAATTACATCCTGGCTTGAGAGAACCAGTGAATTACTTTATAGAGTCCTTCCTGAGCCCTCGGGAAAAGCCTCTGCCTATTTAAGAAATTAACTTAAGATGTTTGCATGCTTGTTGTTAAATTATGTATGGGAGGTTGAAAAAATGCTGAAAATACTTTTCATAATAAACTGCAGTGTGAATTCCATGAATTGTCCTCTAAGAAAACTATATTACTTCTTCAAATGTCCCCTTGAGCTCTCAGTGCACCAATCACTGTTTAGCTCAAGGGGTTTCCCATTATCAAGCATTTCCAAGTGTTTTATCTGTTTTAGGGGAGATGACGTTTGTGGGACATACAAGCCATGAGGCCTTTGGGATGACAGCTGCTTGCTGGTTGCCAGTCTGTACTGTGTGTAAGAATGTGTCTGCTTTGGGCAATGTTTCATACCCAGAACTGAGCGAGATGTGTTTGAAGAACCTGCTTTTATTTTGCCTGCATAAGATCAGTGTTCTTCACCTCTTGATTGCAGCAGAAAGCATTGTGGCATTAATAAATTTTCAAAGGGAAAGCATTTTCCTTTTTAAGTTGGAGGTCACTTTTCCTGACAGGGATATGCAGAAAAAATAATCTACTGCTGGAGAATTTGTTTTCTAAGATTATGGTTAGTTAGGCCAATGCCATGTAATCTTTTTATTCTGCATTTGAGTTTTTGCTCCAGTACAATAGTGTTGTGGTCAATAAATACTAAATAATATCAGTGATGCTCCTGAGCATTAGACTTCTATTTACTCACAGCTTTGGTTTAGCCAGTACTGGAGGAGGTTCCTTGGATGGTGATGTTGGCTCTGGTATTTTCACTGGCTGTCCATTTATCTTCTCTGGGAAGTGGTTGGGTCTGGTTTGGTTGGTGCTGCCAGGTCCATCCTCTGAGGAGGATTCGCTCCCTTTTTCATCTTCGGGCAGCTTGAAGTGCACGCGGAGCCCTGCCTTGGAGCTGGACCTGGGCTCGTTGTGGTTCACAAGGACACCTTCCAGTTTGGGTCTGGGGGCTTGCCTTTGGTGGCTGGAAGGAGTCTGGGGGGGAGCCTGGTGCTCAGTAGCCACAAAGTCAATGGAGCTCGTCGTGTGAAGGGCAGCAGTGCTACTGCTCTCCTCGGGTGCTGCAAGAGGAAAGGTCAAACCTTTGGGACATGGAAATGCCAGAAATCATAGTGAAATGAAAGCACAAAGTTACAGTCCAAAAAACTCACTCTGTCCTTCCAGCTGTTGCACTGACTTGTTTGACCTTGTTTGTTTAAGAGCAAATTCCCTTGGAAAACGAATATTGTAAAGGTAGAGGGAAAAGGGACACTGCTCCAGTTTGGAAAATCAGTCAGTGGTCTTCAGCCATGTCCCCAGTGAATTATTCCCCTGCACCTTTGAAATACAAACGTTGGTTTTTTCCCAGAGAATTCCCACACGTTTTAGTTATGGGGAACATTGCCAGAACTTGAGCTGCATTGGAGCCAAGAGCACGCAGCACAACTGCCAGCCTGCTCTGCTGGATTTACCAGGAGCTCTAAAGGACTCAGCTGGCTCTTACCTTTGACAGTCAGACGAGCTATACTGGACACTGTGCCGTACTTGTTGCTTGCAGTACAGGTGAAACTGCCAGAATCTTCTGAAAATACTTCAGCAATAACGAGAGTACAAATCTCCTCTGCAAAGCACCAGAGCAGGGTTAGCACTGGAAGTGAGCATGCAGTGACCAAACACACAGAACCCTGACTACCTTTGGGGAGATTCCCTTAAGGACTTCCACCTTGCTCAGATTGTTTCTAGTTCCATCAGAATTATCAGTTTTGGCAGCCTTTGTGTGCAGCAGCTGTTATCAGCATTGTCTGCAGCAACTGGTACCCTCTGTGCTCCAGCACGCCCAATGGAAGCAAAGAACAGGTGTCAGCAGTGTGTGGAAAACATTAGAAAATGTTTTCCTAACACATGAAGTACAGACTTAAAAGAACTTAAAATTTAATTTGGAAAAATATATAGTGTACTCCACACTCTCAGCTCACTAAAATATAGGTATTTTTTATCTCTGATGATTGAAAGATTAATTAGAATTGACTGGGAGCAATTCAAGTGGAGTCACTCTGTAGTGGGTAGAAATATAAACCACATACATATAGACTGTTGTTTTCAAAAATACAGTGCAGATTTGCAGGTAGAGGGGATAGTGCTAACTGTGCTTACACAAAGTTAACTTTTGGCTTCTTTGTGAAGGTGACTAAAGGGCACCAAAAATATGCTAGCAAAATTGTACTAGGAAAAACTATATTCCATCTAGAAAAGTCAGTCTGGGTTTGTGACATTCCTGTCTGACCAGTCTGGGCAGCAGTGCCAGCTAATAAATACCTGTCATGATGGGATTTGAAGTCTTTTGGTTTGGCTGAGTGGCTGGGAGGAGGAGGGACAGTAACATCTAAAGTGAATTTAAATGTGGGCTGATAAAATTCCTTCACCTACTCAGTGACTATTTTTCTACAATTTTGCAATAGAGTTTCCTAAAACCCTACAGGATAAATATTCTATGGGTGCTTTTGCACACTTAAGCTTGATTGTTTCATGTCATCACCAAGGAAAACCCAACAGCAACAAAGAGATTGTTTCCTATCAACTACGGGAGAATAATAGTTTATTATAGCAGTATGATAACAGAACTAGTTTTAAGGCATTATAGTATCTAGTTTATCATGCTGGGATCTGCCAACCACTGCATGCATGGAAATCCAGATTCCTTCTGAATGAGCAGCAGGTGATGAGGCTGTGACAACTGCACCCAACAGATTATCCCCTAAAAACTGCTTCACATTACTCAGCAGTGATGCCACTGCACAGTAACAGAACAGTGGCACTGCCTTCTGGCACAAACTCCATTTTATATTCCTCAGTCTCAGACAGAGGCAGTTTCTTTCAAAACTCTTTTTGGGGCAAAAACATTTCAAACAGGGCAAGGAGAATACAGAAGTTTATATTCCATAAGAATTAATATTGATTTGATAATTTTTTGTCTTTGATAATTTTCCATCTTGACAGGAGCGGCTTCATATTTTTAATGGCAAAAAGCAATGAGGAGAGCGAATCTCTCATGGAGAAATAACCAAAGCTATAGGGCTCCTCTGCTCCAGTCCTGTGGAGTAGTCCACATTCTGCCCTGATCCTTGGTATCAGCAGATCCAGGCACATTTATAGGATTTGCTGATACCAGGGGTGGAACACCTGATGTGCTGCTCTCACATTTCGCTGCTCGGGAGCACAGGGAATGGCTGACATGGCTGAACATCTGATGCAATGTTCCCTAACTGGTAAACTGGATAAAAATAGCTCAGCTCTACCTCATCTCCTATACTTCAGGACCTCAGATGCACAGGGGACCCTCATACATTAATAAATTAATCTTTAGCTCATTTAAATCCTGAGGTAAAACTGGGTCTAAGCAAAGTGGAAACATTTTCTGCAAAAGAGACTGAATTAATTCACGTTACACGTTTGTGGAACAGTCTACAATGAAATGTGCGCCACTAGTAGCTATAGAACATGAGGAAAAGAAGAAATTATGTCAATTAAATAATGAAGTTTTAATATTTAATATTTTATGAGGTTAAACCACCACACCTATGTAATTAAAAATTATGAGTGTTTGATGATCCTCACCTGGCTCAGCCATAGAGCGTGGTTCTAAAGGGAAGAAGAGCAGAATTATTAGATTGAATATAGTTATTTTTGCCAATATTTCTTTTTCCTTAAGCACTAAATATAAAGTTTGATCTTCTAAATAAGATGGAATACTCTTTTTGATCCAATTTTCTGTTTAAGGGGAGGTGAAGACAGCCAGGCCTTTTACTCAATGGTATGTCAAAGGCACAATTGAACAATGTGAACACTTATGAACACTGTTGGGAACTTGGGAATAGGAAATAAATTCTCCAAGTAGCTGGGTGGGGTTTTTTTCAGTATTGGCACAATTTTATTTTGTCTTGAAGACAATTTCTGAAACTCTGACCCACATGAAATCAAGATAGGATGAACCATTGGTTCACTTAGGTTTAGTTTAGTGTGGTATTTAAGGAAGTCCTGTTGAATTTTCACAATTTTAGCATTTCAGTGACTTAGAGAAAATTGCAGATGTTCTGACTGCATTTGAAAATTAAAATTACAGTTGTAATAAGAAATTCACAGTGTTGCCACGTTAGCAATTTTGTTGCTTGCCTGTATTTTATTAGACACAATATTTTCACACAAGAAACATACTTTTCTGTAATATCCTAAAATCTGGAGAGTCTTCTATCAGTGTTCCTTCTCTATACCATTCAACCTTTGGGGAAGGAGCTCCTTTCACCCGACATTCAAAAACAACAAGCTGCCCCTCAGAAGCTGAAATATCCTGTAACATCTATTAGAGAAAATGAATAGACAGTCAGTAAATGTCTTAATGGTCTGGATGTAATACTGATTTCAGTAAGATTTAATAAAGCCACATAAACCCTTGAATGGCTTAGGAAAACAATTTTTTTTCTTTTTCTTTTTTCCTTTTTTTTTTTTTTTTTTGAGAGAGCTTATTTTTAGTTATCTCTCTTTACAGTTATCTGACCTCTACTTTTCAAATATGTCATAGAAGAAATTACCTTTGTAAATACAGGAGCAGCAATTATAGGTCTTCCATCCAGCCCTTGCAAATAGTTAGTGGGGCTTTGAGCCTGTAGATGGCAAAACATCACAAGATGATGTTCAGGTGTGCAGACATTATTTTTTGATATACAAGAGAAATGTGCTTTTGGAATGACATAAAAGAGATTTTGGTGGATGAAGTCCAAAGCAAAATACCTAATGCAATGAACAGAAATTCTGTTGTGGACAGCTGCTGGTGATCTTCCTGCATGGGATAACAGCAAAAATGTTATTACTTTATTGCCTTAATCATGGCAAGAAAAGCTTTAGCACAGTGTATTGTAACATCTTTTCTTCAGACTTCAATAAGGCAAATATATGTTGTCTGCTTGATCATAGTCTTCTTTTAAAAATCCTTAACCTACAAAATAGTTATTGATGTTAATAAGGAAATGTTAAGTCATGTGTGTGACTGCTACCATAATTCTTCTCCTTTGCCAAACCCAAACCTTTTACAGAGTTGGGATATCAACCTGTTCATCCTACTCAGTAAAACAGAATGGAATTGTTTTCCTCCTGGGAAACTTTGTTATATAGGTTGAGTATTTAATATCGTTTTTTATTTTAGTGCAACAGGAGTTGCCTCAGAGCAGCAGCATTGATGATTCAGTACCTCAGGAAATAGCCAACATTTCACACCTTATCAGCCAACAGACTTTAACAGTAGTGATTTTTGAAGTAACTTCTCAGGAAATAGCCAACATTTCACACAGATGGTGCCTTATCAGCCGACAGAATTTAACAGTAGTGATTTTTGAAGTAACTATTACCCTTAAGCATCTTCTTTCAAAATGGTTTGTTCTACTAGATCTTAGCTCTAGTCTCATTGTAATCAAAAGCAAACGTGCATTAGTTCACCTGTTCAGTATTTGTTCATTGGTTGCCACCTAATCCTGGTCTGTAAGCTTTGAAAAGGCTCTGGAAAGTGAGAAACTCGTGAACTTTTCAGTTTTAAGTAAGTATGGCTCCTCTTTCCTACCTGGTAAGAATTCACAGCTGTGGATATGCTGTCAGTTTGCAAGGAAAAGCACGGCAATGTCAATTAGAACATGGTAGCGTTAATGAGAACATGGTAACGGTATTTAGAGCATGGTAATGTTAATTAGAACATGGTAATGGTAATTTCCTTTGATGTGGAAAGTAAAATGTTATGTGGCAAACAAGTTTATTTACAGATAAAGTAAACATAGCGGTGAAACGATTCCACTTAAAATAAGTTTCATTGAAAGGAAAAGATTCCAAGTGAGCTCTGTATCAGGGAGAGGGAATCCTGCTGGGCTGGAAGGTGGATGAGGCAGTCTGGGATGGGAGAAGGTGGCTCACACAGCCCGGTGCCCTTCCAGCCTCGGGGCTGCGGGAAAACACCTGGATCCTGTGCAGTGCAATGAATGCACCTGGATCCTGTGCAGTG
>NW_005054515.1:982397-986212 GCF_000277835.1 Geospiza fortis
GATTCCCCGTGCTGGCCGAGCCTCCTGCTCCTCCAGCCCCTCCTGCACCGGGGCAGGAAGGTGCCCTGTTCTCATGGCAGGAAGGTGCCCTGTCCCCTGGGCAGGAAGGTGCCCTGTTCTCATGGCAGGAAGGTGCCCTGTTCTCAGGGCAGGAAGGTGCCCTGTCCCCTGGGCAGGAAGGTGCCCTGTCCTCATGGCAGGAAGGTGCCCTGTTCTCATGGCAGGAAGGTGCCCTGTCCCCTGGGCAGGAAGGTGCCCTGTTCTCAGGGTAGGAAGGTGCCCTGTTCTCAGGGCAGGAAGGTGCCCTGTCCCCAGCCAGGTTCCCTTGGAGGCAAGGCCTCTCCTCTGTGGACTGGATGGCTCCCCAGGCTCAAAGCTGGAGTTCAACAGCAAAGCAAGTGCTAGAAAATTTGGGGTCCTCATTCACAAACTGTAGAAGAAAGACTTTATTAAGAGCTCACTTTTAGTCCTTGAAATGCACCGTGGTGTCCCCCCTACCTGGTTAACTGGTGTTGGCACAGTCTGGACAAGGACAGACACAGGCTGGACCTCAGCTGATGGTGCCTTGGAGGTTTCTTGATGCTTGGCTGCGGTTCTGACAGCAGGAGATGCTGCATTCACAGAGGTGTTGGCTGGCTTTGGTTTGCTGTGAAATATTAACCAAGAACAAGTTCTCTAACTGGAGGCCAGAGCTGTGTGTGTCCCTCAGTCACATCTGTCTCAGTTACAGCCTCACTGCTGGGACTGAATTCCCCTTGATCCAAGCTGATCTGTGCTCTGTAAGCTGCATTTGGTCAGTCAGCCTGCACACCTGGCCACTCCAAGATCTCACACTTGGTACAGTAATGGTCTGGATTAACCCAGCTGTGGCTTTACCAGCTCAGGGCAGCATGAGAAAGCAATGCTGCTTTCACAGAGGACACTGCTGCTTTCCATTTGGGGACAAGCTGGGCCTCTAAGGTCATGCAAATACAATGGATTGCTTGGATACAGATTCAGTAATTAATTGCTGGAAAATAAAACAGAGACATGCTTTCTGACCAACATATCATCAGTTTTGCTAGTGTACAGATTGACACCTCTTCACTTTGTGGTTGTTTATATATGGAAATACAAGAGCTGACCCTTTTTGATTTGATTGCTAGGTGAAATAATGCTGGCAGTGAACAGCTGGTCTTTTTATCCAGTTTGAGGTCCCCCCAGGAAAGCTAGACTTCAAATCAGAGGGTGGTTTACTCAGAGTGAAGGTACAACTGTTGTGATCACTGATTTCTCTTTGGAACTTCTTTTAGCACCTGTTCTCTTAGTAACTCCCTTTGGTTACAGGTGTTCAGATTGGTGTGATGACAGCTGGAAGCTGAGCAGAAATGAAGACATTGTTATTACACCCAAACCTGGCCTTTCATAACGTGATCATTTGAGGACATCCTACTATGATGTCAGAGCAGCATTCTGAGAAAAAAATTACCCCACAATTTGTTGAGGTAAGTGATTCAGAGATACCATCAAGTGATCAGGATCATGGTCAACCCTACATTGACACCTGATGAGGTGAATGTGAAAAAAAACCTGCCTGTGACATTTGGACAGGGCTGAGCTGGAATGGAAAACTTCTCAATTCATCCCAAACTGATTAGCAGTACATCCCAAGTCTGAGACTTTCTTAACCTTAGGTTTTATAAACCCCTAACATTTATCAAAGTCCATGAACCAATTCCATCTGGAGTGTTTTATGATCTTGAGGTTTAAATTGCATACAACAGGATTTGCTGTCAGCCTGAGGTCTTCAGTCAAATGCACTGCACATGTCTTCTCTTTGCATTTTAAAAACTGGCATTTGTAATGAGTGTAATTCTCCTTAGTGATGGAAAAAACCAAGAGGGTCCATAAATCTATCTGATTAGGGCCTCTTTTATCAAGGGCTGGTTGCTTTTGATGTTGAATCTGTGTATACAAAGGAGTTCAAAATAAAAGACATTATTTTAGTTTTCAACCAGTCTGACTCCCTTTCTAGTTAATAGAAGGACTTTGATTCTGGAAGATTTTTAACAGCATTGGATCAGGTTCTAAATCATCAGGGGATGGATTTCATTTAGGAAAAATAAAGAAATGAATACATAAGTATTTCCCAGATTTTAGATTACATCTGACATATTTTCTTTTTATAATTAAGTAGTTTTTATACCATCCCTTGAGTTCAGTCTAGTGCATGTCTATTAATTTCTTAATCTTAAATCTAAATAATCAATCTACCTATATTCTGCCAAAAACCTTGTGTATTTTCATGTGAGAAACTGTACTGCAGTCTTTGTCTAAATCAGACACTTAAATCAGCATTTAAGCGGGATCTAGTCAAATGGCTTTTGTTTTAGTAAATTAATTTTAGAATTTCAATATTTATGATAACACCTTTCCTTTTATATTAATATTTAATACAAAATTTCAATTCTTAATCCAAAGTTGAGGACACAAAAGCAAACTAATGTTTGTTCCATACTATTTGTAAAGCAAACAAGTGCACAAACAAAATCCAACCCAACCAATCCAAACTAATCCTAAACAGAATGATAATGTCTTGGAAGCTGCAAGCTAAAATATCTGCACTTGTGGGGTTTCTACTGTAAGAAATATGGGAGGTGTAATTGATTTTACTTACTGATCCATTTCGTCCTTGATGATTTCACCTTCAGAGTCAGAAGAAGAGATGCCTGTGAAAAAATTTTAAAAAAATCATTTAGCAGAGGGGTTTTGAGTTTCTCTCTGAATGATACAAACCTTTATTCAGCTTTCCTGCAGCCCACTCCATGGGCATGTATTATAAAGCTGTGCCCAGACAAAAGGTCCCATTGCAGGAGAAGTGAACAGGTTCCACGCTGTGCAAGGTGCAGAACTGCTGTTGGGATAAGGCACCTTTGGGAGGAGGTGCAGCTGAAGTAAGGAGAGGAATATCCAAGAGGGAATGAATACCTGGGTGTTCCTTGGGCTCTCTTTCAAATGCCACTGTGATTTAATCCATATTTATTATGAATTGAGTACAAGTTTCTTCTCCCAGATACCTGATGCTATCGGATTAAAAGGAAAAAGAGAGACCTGGAACTGTGGCTGTTATTCTCCAGCTGGTGCCTTGTACACGATGTGAAGGAGATCCTCGCTCTGTTTACTGACTGCTGTCACTTACTGAGACATTTTGCACTTCTGATTCTGCCTTCACTGTGCTGGAATTTGCATTTTCTCTGCAGTTGCTGCCAGTGAGCATCTCCATCAGCCACGGCTCCCATCCAGCACCCACCTTGGGCCCTGCCTTGAGAGCTTGTAAATCCCTGCCAAGCACAGACATCTCCCTTTGATCAGGGGCAGGGCAGATGCTGAAAAAGCATTTGTCCTTCCGCTCTCAACTTAGAGTCGTGGAAGGAGAAAAACAGCAGAACTAAATTCATCTTTTGGGCACTGCTTTAATCTATGAATGGCCCCACTGTGCTCAGTGATGGTGCCCATAGTATGCTTCTCTGAGAGAAAAAGAAAAAAATCCTATGGGTTTATTTTAAGTTTATAGGCATGCTAGCACAATAATGGATTCAATCTCAGATCTTACCCAAGAAAGTGTAAAAAAGAAATATAATAAATAGACCACTCTTAGGCCTACTAGGTACAGTAAAAAGCATAAGGAGAAAGAAAGGACACCTAAATCTGCAAATACATATTCTGTTTGATTTACAGCATCTGCTGGGCAAGGCCAATATAAAATTGATTGCATAATTATTTTGGTTACAAGGTCCCAAGAAAGAGTTAAGAGAAAGCTGTCCTACATTCAAATG
>NW_005054515.1:986229-991949 GCF_000277835.1 Geospiza fortis
ACACAAAGTTTAGTTTCTTGCACTTCTGTAGAGTTCTACAGACAAAAAATACAAGGTAGTTTCAGAATCTGAGTATTTTTAGACTTGGTTCTTGCAGTGAGATATATAAAATCTCTGGGAAGTAACAGAATAAAATGTAAGGGCTGGTCCCTTGTCTGAAGAGTGTTTTACAGGAAAATAATAATGATTTTAGTAACGATGGGAAGTGTTGACTCCTGCTATGTTTTTTAAATGACAAAACTCACAGTTAGCAAACAAGATACATAATTGAATCTTTATCCTGTGACCACTTTCAACCATTTCTGCAACAGCTGTAGGATTACCTTCTATGTAAATCTCTGCAGAGGTGGAATCAGTTCCATAGATGTTGGAAGCAAAGCACGAGTAACGCCCTGTGTCCTCCTCAAAAGCCTCAACAATGACCAGCGAGTGTCGGTCACCTGCCTGGATAATTTGGATGTCTGGTGAGTTTTCAAGCTCCTTCCCTTCACAGTACCACCTGCAAGGCAAAAAGCAATTGTTTTTCAATGCAAACAAGTCGGTGACTAGGATGATAATGTTTGAAGTCTTTCTGATGGTAAAATTGGTAGGTTTAGCCTGAAGATTCTGACAGAGTACTGCAGGTAAGTATTGAATCAACAGTCATAGGAATAAAATATGGATGATTTTCATAATATTCTATAAAGAGTAAAAGAGCTCTGAATTTGGAACACTGTCCATCCAGCTCTGAATTTCTCTTGGGGTACAATCAGATCTGTGTAGGGGCTTAATGTGCAGCAAAAATCACCCAACTCTAAGTTAACAAATATCCCTCAAACTTGTGTTTCTTAAGTTCATGTTAATTCAGAATGTGACTGAATGTTGCCTTTGTTTGGTCATATATTTAACACAATCTGCTTTTTATAAAAGATGGCAGAAGTGTATCACCAGGTAAGAGAGCTGATCTATTGCAGTAGAGGTTCTTCCACACAGAAACAGCCAGGGACACAGCTGCACCTGGAGTGCTTTTCTGCACAATATTGCTGTGCTCCTCTTTAAACACCGCTACACATCCAAGAATCTGTTGGGCCCTCTAGAGCTGTCCCACTCTCATCTCAGGCATTCCTAAGTCCCTCAGTGTTCAGAAGGGCTTTTTCAGTGGAAAGTGCAGGAATGCACACAAAAGGGAAGCAGCACCTTCCCACAGAGCTCTCTAGGATGTGTCACTGGCAGAAACCACCAGGAGGGAGAGCAGGACTGATGGATGCTGGTTACAAGGCACAACAGAAGCACACAAAGCAGGTGGGTCTGCAGAAATGAAATCTAGGCTTTCTAAAGAAGATGTAGTCCTGTGTATCAAGATCCAGAGTTCAATGTTTGAGATAATACTCAGAAATACCTGTAATTATAGGTAACTAACTAAATTTGAAAAGCCAAACTTGAGTGCATTCATCTTCACTGTAACTTTTCTCAAGATTGATAGATGAATAGATAGATATAAAATGCCACTAAAGTATTTGTATTTTGTTACTGTGACTTCCTTCATCACATGTGATTAGCTACTGCATCTTCTGCATGTGAGGGTGGGAGCTGTCATACTGGCAATATTTTTTATTCAATTGACTTAAAAAAATTAATAATAATTTCATCCAACTTTTATGGTAACTTGGTAAAAGAACCTGTCAATATTTGAGTGGTACTACAGAAAATAAGATTGTTGTGGAAAGGATAAGGATAGGTTTTAAAGTAAGAAGTTGTAATAATTAATATATCCTGTCTTACACTATAAGGTACTTCAATGCACTTCCATCTCAGATATTTTAGGAAAACATGAAAAAATAAATTTTTTTGATCACTCAGTTGCAGAAGTTTTTAACAAGTTTGTGCTACAAATTAAGCATGAAGAAAACCCCAAATTAATATATTGAAAAAAAAATCTCTTAGCAGTCCATACCAGCAGAAACCCAGAATATAACTGAAGTATAAGACAGAACTGAGGAAGGAGCCTCAAGGGGTCTCTGAGGTATGGAGGAGCACAGATGTAGCACTTAAGTGCTGATTGTGTAGCTGAGCAGAAGAGCAGGCCCTGTTTGTGCCCATGGGTCTGAGCCATCCAGCTCAGCTTTCTCACAGCACACAGGGAATTCCTGCATTTCATTCACCCCAGAGCTGCCCTGAGCTGCCTCCTGCCCATGGACACTTCCTAGGACTGCACTTTACTCCAGGCACTTTACTGCCGTTCATGCTGCTTCCCAAACCCCAGTGGAGCTTGTTGAAGCTGCAGAGAGTGTTCTGCCACCAACCAAACCATGGAGCACCTCTGGAGGCTGCAGAGCCAGCTGTGCTCCCACAGAAGGGAGCAGTGCCAGCAGCACAGATCCAAGGGTGCCAGGTGAGCTGGCACATGTGCAAGGAGGAGGAAGAAGCCCCTGGGTGTTGTGGCTCAGATTACAGACCCACCTACCCAGCAAGCTCTCCTGACAGTGGCCCAGAGTGACACTGAGGGAAAAAAGAGCAAAATGAACTGTAAACGTGTGTATATTGTATACATGTGTGTATATTGTATACATGTATGTATACAATATTCTATACATGTGTGTATATTGTATACATGTATGTACATTCTATACTTGTGTGTATATTCTGTACCTGTGTGTATATTCTATACATGTGTGTATAGAATATTCTATACATGTGTGTATATTGCATACATGTGTGTCTATTCTATACATGTGTGCATATTCTATACCTGTGTGTATATTCTATACCTGTGTGTATATTCTATACATGTGTGTATATTCTATACATGTGTGTATATTCTATACATGTGTGCATGTTCTGTACATGTGTGTATATCTATACATGTGTGCACATTCTACACATGTGTGCATATTCTATACATGTGTGTATATTCTATACATGTGTGTATATCTATACATGTGTGTATATTCTGTACCTGTGTGTACATGCTATACCTGTGTGCATATTCTATACATG
Source organism: Geospiza fortis (assembly GCF_000277835.1). NCBI lineage: Eukaryota > Metazoa > Chordata > Aves > Passeriformes > Thraupidae > Geospiza > Geospiza fortis. The sequence goes on from NW_005054515.1 coordinate 989,206, forward strand.
TGTGTATATCTATACATGTGTGCACATTCTATACCTGTGTGTACATTCTATACATGTGTGTGTATTCTATACATGTGTGTATATTCTGTACCTGTGTGTACATTCTATACATGTGTGCACATTCTATCCCTGTGTGTATATTCTATACCAGTGTGTATATTCTATACCTGTGTGTACATTCTATCCCTGTGTGCATATTCTATACATGTGTGTACATTCACTCATTGCCATGGAGTGTGTAACCAGTCTCTTTAACTTCTTCCCCAAGGTGGGAAGCAGCACTTAAAAATAGTTCTAAAAATGTGAAATCACTGGTGTTAAAATCATAATTTATGAACTACCTCTCCCTTTAAGGATTTCATGGTCACAGTACCATTATCATTATTTTCCAATAGATTAGACTGTATGGTTCCTTGCTAACATTTATTTTGAAAATACTAATCTTTATTTATGTTATCTTTATTTTGAAACTCTTGGTTTGCCTTTCCATTCAAAATACATTTCTTTTAAAAATAATTATCTTTCTACCTTCTTCTGATCAGCTTTTAGTGGTCATACTCTGTCACAGTCCTGTCAGATCCTCTAAAACCAAACTCTTCAAACAGAAGGAACAGCTACACCTACTTTAAACTTTGCCCATCATGGCTTGCCCATATCTGGAATTTTTACCGCTAATACTTGGATACAAAGGGAGGTTTTTGACTGGTTCCCCAGAAGTGAGGATCACATTTTCTTTTCTGTTCAGTGCTGTCCTCACACAGGTACGGACACCATAGCTCTTAGCTGGTATCCAGAGCACAAAGCTCTCCTGCCTGGAATAGATGAACAACTCTACAGGAGCAAGCAGAGGAAATGTTTACAGCCCCAAGGGAGAACTATGGTAATGCCCATTACAGGGTCGATTGAAAACAGCCTGTGACAATTACTAGTGCCTTTCCAAGTTCCAGACTTGGGAATTACATAGGATACCTGTGGTACTGAAGGGAGAATTTTTTAAAATTCTGTTTACATTATGGTTTATTCTACTGTTGTTCTCAAGAGCTGCAGTTGGTGATCACTGAAAATGGTCACATTATCAGGAGGGAAGGTTCATGCAGTTGTGTGACTACAGGCACAAATTTGGTATATGAATGTACAAGTTGCCTTTTAGGTGTGTAATTCATGTAGGCAACTGTGTACTTTGGGACATGAGTCATGGCACTTACTCATGTCTTTTTATATTCCCACCCCATGCCTCTTCCTTATATTGTAGCCTTGTTTGAGTGTGTGAGCCTTGGCAGAGATCAATAAGCATTCAGGAGAATACCCATGCTCCACAATTTGATTTCATTTCCAGCAGCACCTTTTCAGAACATTCAGATAACTTGCATAGTACAGTGATATTATATTTTTGTGTCCACTTAAATGTGTCTCCTTACTGAAGTGGCACATTGGGCAAAACACATTACACAAAATGCTGGGATATAATTGCCATTAAGGTAGAACTCACTGTGTTACTGATCAGCTTTTCCAATTAACCTGTTGTGTTTGTGCAAAGTCTGTATCATACTTTTGTGAGGCACAATTTAATTTTCCTATAAGCAAATTTTAAAACACAAGCTAATTTTTACCCTTCTTTTATTAGTATACAGGTATTATAGACTCAAATGATGAAGCAGGACTGAGTTAATTGGGTTTTTTGCATTTATTTTTTCCTTTGGTTAGTCCCAGATTTGCAGCATCAGTAATTTAAAACTTCAGGAATAAACTCCTGTTTCAAACCTGTGTTAAGTTCTCCATGCAGTGTGTTCTGTAGTGACTCTTTTCAGCATAATGTTCAAGTATTTTGAGATTAAGTTGCAAAAAGGAGCATGTTGTGTGAATGTTGTCTGGTTGTAATGCCGATAAATCAAAACCAGTGGTCTCCTGTGAAGTTAAGCTTCATGGAAAGCTTTGGTGTGGTGTACCTACTCCTTCCTTGCTCACATTTGGTTTTACACTTCCCATGGAAACACTGTACATGGTGGCAATGAAATGTCAGCGCCAGCAGCTCTGCCCTGAGGTACGTGCCATGGCTGGAGCAGCAGAGCTCTGCGCTGACATTTCATCCCTGCCATGGATTGCAGAGAGAGCTTCCTCATGCGAGGGAGGCTCACATTCAGCACAGGCACTGTCATCCCCCGTGCCAAATTCATCCTAGATCTTAATCCACTGGCTTGACTGGAGCTGAATGTAAGAGAAGTTTGGCTGTAGACTGAGCACTAAAACAGAGAAATGCTTTCATTTGGCAGCCAGGGAGAAAAATCTTAATTATCTTGCAGGTTTCCAGAGTTTCTAAAAATCTGTGATTAGTTGCAGGTCTGGTCTCCTCAAACAAAGCACCATAAAATGCAGCTTTTAGGCTTTGTGTGCTTATGTTAAAGAATGTTTTCATGGAAACCTTATGACATACAGCCTGTTTTTAGAACATTAAATCCTCATGACACTTCCAGCATAGCTGTGTATGCCAAACCATGCAATGTGATTCATCAGTAAAATTAACCTGAGAGTGATTTGCCAAACAGTTTGGAAAAATGTAGGCACCTCTGAACTTGAGGAGAAAAGGAGTGCTCTCCTCACAGAGGGGAGTAAATGTCACACCTACCATTACTCATAGAAGGGAGCATGAGAAGGAGATCATCAAACACTTTGGGAATACACCCTGCATTTCTCTCAAAGGCTTGCTTCTAAGCCACAGTGCAGCCAGAGCACAGCCATCAGCAGGA
>NW_005054516.1:0-8446 GCF_000277835.1 Geospiza fortis
TTTATAGATAAGAAACAATAAATAACCCTGAGACTGAGGACTGAAGAGCTCTGACTCCCTCTTTGACCGCCAGGCTGGGAAAAGAGACTTTCTAATGTATCTTGGGGTCACTCTGACCAGCTAGAGAACCTGAGAGCTCCTCATCAGACTTGTGTTTCAGACCCTTGAAAATCCATCTGTAAAGGGAAAAACAAGATGCCAGCTCTCACCGGACCACCCTGCAAAGGGCCAAGGAATCACCCTGCCTCTGTTCCCTTCTCTGGACATGAAAAAATCCAGTGTAAATGTAGTTTTAAAATGTCCTCCCCTATGGGGGTTCAGCAAACATCTGCCTGGGTGTAGTCTGGGTTAAATACTGTGAGGATTATCAATGTACCACCACTTCCCTCCTTCCATCTACTGAGATGACTTGCTCTGCCTCTGAAGAGCAAACCTGTGCGTTCCCAAGCTGCTCCTGCTTTTCCAAGAGTATTTGAAGAATTAAAGTAGTGTGTGAGCCTCCTTGTGCTGCTGTTTCGCCTCTCCACCTCTCAAGGCTCAAGATGAATTGTAGCAGCCTCAGTGAAGAACATCTCACCTTGTCATCTCAGTGCCTCTGCAAAGGAGAGCTCCAAACAGGTCCTCAGTGACTGCAAAATTTCTCTGCCTTTCTTGTGACTTAAGAGAGGGAAAATTTGGTAACTGGTGCTGAGGGAAGCTGCTAGAGAACAGCTGTACTCTTTGAGATAATACACTTATATCTGCACATTAATTTACAGATATATGTGAGAGTGTTTTTGCCTTTTTTTTTTTTTGCTTTTTTTTTCTTTTGCTTTTTTGCAAGGAAGTCTTTGTATAACAAACACTAAATGAAGTGCAGGCAAGAGCAAGAGCAGAGAGGATTTTTTAGGGCTGCTGGGAAGGACTGTCATCACCTGCTTTCTCTCTTTAATTGATGCATCGCAGTAAATATCCCACTGGGAGACATCCCTAGGCAGGATGGTCTTTCTTGCATCTCCTTTTGTATGAATGAGGACAATGAACAAGATGGTTCTTGACCTTTCTGGTTTCCTCTGGAAAATTTGAATGCTAATTTAAAAATTCCAGAAAAAAAAGGAAGATCTTAGAAATTACCTCCATCCCCCTTACACAGAGACAGCTTGAATATGGACAAAATGGCATTTTACAGCACTGTTTAATTGGAAAACCCTTGCCAATTTCTGCTGGCAGTGACAATGGAAAGGAAGTCAAAAGGAAAAGGAAGTCAAAAGAAGTTTAGTGATGTTGAGGTGGATGTGGAAGACGGGATGTACAAGCACCGGAGCTCTTCCTGGGCAGCCACCTGTGTCTGGATGGGTTGTGCTCTGTTAGAACCATGGTTCTCCCTGCTGCTGACTTCCTCCCTGACACAGAAATGCAAAATAACGTGATCTTTTTGTCTTAATAAAGTGAATTTGTCTCTCCCATTTCCTAATGAGGCTCCTGAACTCCTGCCAAGATGCTCATAGCAAGAAATGTTATGAAGCCCATTTCCTAAATGGTTTGGGGTTTAATTTGGTCCTTATGGCCCTGGATAATTTAAGAACTTTTGATCTGCTTAATCACAGTTATTTGTTTTATGGTCTGAGGCCTTTGGGTCTTGCAACAGTCATTCATCCATTTCTTGTGCTAAAATGCTACTTTCTGTCCTTAATCATCATCTTGGTGATAAAGGTGATTTATAACTTTGTTTTTCCCTGTTCAGAGGGGGATTTGACAGCTACAATCCCTCAGGTGTACCGCACCCTCCATCAAGCAAACCATTAATTCTAGCGCAGCAAAGGTGTCAACCTGACTGGTTTGGAGGTCCTGAAACACGTGTATCTCCCCTTAGATAAATGAAGTCAATTAAATCTCCCATTAAGATCTTCTACTTCCACAGATGGTCTTTCTTTTTCTCATATGATAATCATATTAAAATTGCATGCAGAGCCATTTGTACACTTTAGCATTAATGTTTGCTGCTCCAAATCAGCTGGGGAAGAGGGAATTGTCACAGTTTTCATCAGCCTCTTCTGCTGTCATTATAATCCTTCCAAAGGGAGCCACTGCAGCCCAAGCAATCAGCAGCTAATATTTGTTTGCATGGGCAGGTGAGAAAAGTAAAACAGCAATCCAGGACTTTCCTGGGACTCCACTGTAAAATGGAAATATGTTTTCTGGGAAATTATTTCTGAAGGAAATGAACAGGGCCAGGGGATGCCCTGCACAGCTGGCTCTTCTCAGATACCAAGGAGCCAATACTTTCAGCAATTGAGAAAAGCAAATTTGAGTCTTGGAGTTCTCTGCTGCCCTTGAATCTGGGACTGGCCAGGGCTGAGTGCCCTCAATTTTCACTTGTTATGATGGCAGCACTGGCAGTGTTGGAGAACACAGCAGAATGATGTTGGGATTGGTCTCACATGTCAAGTTGTCTGTAATGAAAACCAGCACCTCATACTCTCCTCTCAGAGAGGGTGAAGCTCTGTCTTTAAGAGTTTTTTGGTTTTTTTTCCTCTCTGCTTTAATCTCCAACTGGGACTTGACTTAGTGGAAGTTGTTTCTAATTGCCAGTTTAAATATATTAATGGCCAATTTTCCAGCAATTTTTCCTTTTGTCAGTGTTTTCCTTCAGCGTCAGGGTGCTTTTCTCTGTCTCTTGTTACAGCCAAGAGGAATTAGGTTCCCTCAGCTCTCTTTGGCAGGCAGGGGAAGCCCCATTTCAGAAGAATCATTTTTCATCCCCATCTCATCCTCTCACCATTTTTTCCACCACGTTTCCCATCTCACCCTCTTCTAGATACAGAATAATTTAATTCCTTTCTGAAATGGCTTTGCTATATCTTTACCTGTGCCTGGAAATACGTAGGTGCCCACTGAGTTAAGAGAGGTCTTACCAAAGGGCTGACAGGTGGATTTTGGGGTAGGGAACAGCTCATTTGGCTTCAGCTCTGTGTAGTAGCTGTGCCTCCCTCTCAGGTTGCCTGAACAAATAAAGTTCATTGTGGAAGGACTTGTCTATTTTATTGGCCATGAAGAATTTGGGTTTCACCCTTGCACATGCAAGGTCATCCATGGGCTCCTGAGCTTGGCAGTTTGGGAAGAGGTAGAACAAATTCAGCTCTAACTCTCACCCACAGTTCTCAGTGATTTCATTATTTAAGAAGATATTCCATCTGTGGTACATCATATACATCATTCCTAGTGGTTTTCTAGGAGAGGAATGCCCTGGATTTACAGCTCAAGGACAGAATCTTCATCAAAACTTAATAAAGATTTAGTTTTAATTCTCATTTATTTTACTTTACAACATTTACAGACAATGAGCTTTACTGCTTTAATGAAACATTTCTTATTATAAACCTGTCAAGTCTGCTACAAAAAGAACACTGATTATTTTTCAGTGCATGCCAAGGGAATTAATTTTTTGTGATCACCTACTTATAGTTTGCTGGGGAGAGAGGTGCTGGGTGCTCAATAACTTTTGTTTGTGAACTACTATTAAGTAAGGGACTAGAAACAAAGAAACTCAGATCTTGTAGTATTGCACTATACCCTTGGGCAGTTTCACAGCTCTGAGTCACTCTCCTCATTTGTGAAAGGAGAACATCATGAAAATCCAGTAAAGTGCTAAAATTGATATGTATAAACCCAAGCAATATGGAGACAACACTTCAGCCACTTCTGAAGGGGCTCCCACTAAATCCTGTGAAACAGAAATGTGGTGAAATTTAACACAAAACAAGCAGACATGACTGCGCAGCATTTTGGGACAGAGAAGGAAGAGGGGTTCAGAGGATTGGGTGTGTACCTATTTTCTGTATGTAGTGAACAGGGAAATGATGCAGCTGGAAATGGTGTCCACAAACACACATCAGGCTGACAAATCATGGGAAATGTCCAAGTCCTATCTGAGCCCATAAAGATCTCCCTGACCTTGGTATCCACCTGCAGTTCCTTGTTGGCTTCCTCTTTTTAGTGAGGTTTTCTGGACAAAACCATACCTCTCATCGTTTAATTTATTTTTAGACCATAGAAAAATAGTCATTTTTTTTTTTAAAAAAAAACCAGCAGGTATCAGTAATCCCTGCTTATTCATGAGAGCCTAATAAGAATTTTGGTCCAGAAGCAGCATATTGTTTTGTGGTTATTTTCTTTTAAGCCTCAGGGGTTGGAACTTGCATTTGCTTTGCTTCCCAAACCCTGGCAGAGGGAATTTGACCCCACAGTTGTTGTGCGGCTGTGTCACCTGAGAGGAGATGGGTGGGTCAGATTTCAGGTCAGATGAGTTTTTCCTCTTCTTCATATCCTGGAGCTGGATCTGGTGCACAGCTGATGTGCAGTGGGAGCCCCTGTGAGACCTTTGCTGGCTTCAGGGGCTCTTCAGGTGGAGTTTCTTGAGAGAAATTGAGTTTCTGGCTTGACTGACAGCACAAGCTCTGGAAGATGTCTCAATCCATGAGCTGTAGGTTTTAAACAGTCCCTCACAACTTCCCTGCTGAGAGGTGACTCTAGTGCAGCCCATAGCTCTTTGATCCATTCAAAGTGAAAACCTAAAAATCTCAGAAATGGCTTTTGGTTGAGAACTGGATCAATACAAGTTAGGGCTAAACTTTGCAAAGCAATTGAGCCCCTGGCTGCTCACAAAACGCTGCTGCTGTGATGACAAATAATAATAATAATGACAGCCATCATCATTATGGCTTTTGGTAGAAAGATTTAATGGGGAGTGAGTTGAAGAACTTAAATGTCAATAAACTTGCTGTGGTTTCAGAAATGCTCAAGTTCTGCCTTCCAAGGTAAAGTGGCCAGTGTTAATTTGGCTCTCAGCATTAGAATGAGCTTCTAAGGTGAGGACAGCCTTCCTCAGCAGTCAGAGTGGATCTCCTGTGGTTTGCATGCCCAGCCTCTCAGCTGCTGGATTTTGGGGATGCTGCCTGGGCAGTGCTGTGTTTTCCTGATTTCCTCTTTCCATGCTGTGCCCCTCTGCTGTGTGTGTCCTGCTGCATGCTGTGGGTGCCAGGCTAATACTGTAAATTACACCATTGTGTAATTGTGCATAAAAGCCTCATCAAGCCACATGTCCCTGCAAATGGCACCAGGATGCCTGCTCAAGTGGCACATAACTCAATGGTGGCTGTCAGGTCCAGGCTGAAATCTCCCAGTGGATAGAAAAAATAATAATTGGTACTTACAATCTTACCTCCAGACCTTATTGTTTCTGTGTCTTATTTTCAGAGGAAGGAGGGGACAATTACCAGCACTTTGATGGGGATGTAAAGTGAGAGTTATTACCCACTGTTTAGTACTTGGTTATTCTTTTCCAATTGAAAATTAGAAAGAAAAATAACAGGGAAAAATAAAACCACAAAAAGCCACACACACACAAAAAAACCCCCAAACTTGAAAGCATGACCTGTTTGGGTAGGATGGATGCTCTGTCCTATACTGACATTTTCCCCTAGGCAAAGCCATCTCATAGAGTCAGAAGGCTCCTCAAAATGGTCACAAAGCTGCTCCTTTGTCAAGTAAATTATAGGTGGCAAAAAGCTGAAAGTGTGCTGTTTTTGCTTTACTTGGGGTTGTGTTGGTCACTAGAAAGGAGGGAGTGCATCAGGGCCAAAAGAAGGGGAGAATATGAGAATATTGTACCTGCAGTGAAGAAAATTCCAAACTGAACCAGGAAAACAGAAATGTCTTACTGAAAATGATTTAGCAAGACTGAGAATCTTGTTTTGGTGGGGTGTGAGAGTGTGCTCCTGGCTTACAGAGTGGGACATCCTGGTCATTTTCAAATCCACAGCTCCTGCCTTGACTTCCTTCACAAGATCTTCCTCTTGTGGCTACAGCCACACAAACACCATCACCCCCACTCTAAAAACCAGACTGCCACTGGGTTTTGGCAGTAGGTTTCAAATTTCTCCTTTTGGGAAGAGGAGATTGGATAGTTTGAGCATGGATAGACAGGGGAAAAAATAAAAGTAGTCAGAATATTTCAATTTTATAGAGATTTTCATCGGACAATGATATGCAAAGCAATCTTTGCTTTCTTTTGCCCAGTAAAGGGTTATGAAGGGCTGCTGCTGTTAGGTGGGAGCATCCCCATGTTCCCTCAGACACCCCAGGTCCATCCTGATTATGGAAGAAAGGTGTGGCTACAATGGGTCCCCCAGTTTCCTCCTTTCCACCCTCATTCCTTCCCAAGTAACCCACCCGCACATACTCCCTTTTTTTTTCCCCAGTGGTCACAATTTTGCTGTGTCAATCCTAAAACTTGCTGGTTTCTACATGGTTATTTCCTATTTCTGATGTATGCAACCTCATTTTTTGGCAGCATTGCTGATTTAGTTCCCCAGGTGCTGCTGCTGTCCTGGCTACACTTGGATCCCCAAAAGGTCCCTGGTGTTCCCATCCAGGCACCCAACCAATCTGGCCACTATCTGCAGATTTATTGGTTTATCACCTTGTTATTTAATACATTCAGCCCTTTCTTGTGTCAAACCTAGCAGTTTTCCACATCCATCCAGTTATCCAGACCTCCTGGATCCAGAGTTCTGCCCGCTGCCTGCAGCCTCAGCACTCCCAGCAGTGACCAGCTGGGCAGGGAGGAAGTATTACATTGAGCAGCATTGAAATGAATGAAGCAATCTACTCTCTTTAAGCTTTCCTTATTAGAAAAGTTGACTATTTTAACTTATATTTTATTAAAACAGCTTTTGGTGGCTGAAAAGCCTTTTCAATCTCTCCAAAAACAGGAGGTAAAGGCACATCCCCGTTAGTCCTTGTCACTGAGGTTGTTGCTTCACTGCTCAGGATCAAATCTCTCTAACAAGTACCTTGCCTTATTTTTGGAGATTTATGCCTCAGATCTCTCCCTGGGAAACACTTGTGACAGGACACTTTACCTTCCTCCTGATCCTATCTCACAGCAAGGAATATTTAAGTATACTCCAGTGAGTGCACTGGCATTTGGCCAGTACTGGAACCCACTCCAGGAACTGAAATCCCTCTGGGAGAGGCTGCTCTTTTGGAAACATCTCTGATTTTGGAGATGGGCACCAGTGTTCAGTCAGATCCCTCACCATCCACGCTAGTCATCCTATTGCAAAAGTTCCATACCTTCTTGGTGATGTCTCATGGGCAGCTCCTTGCAGCACCAACTCCTCCTTCTTCACAGCACAGCCAATAAACTCCAATTCTACCACCTAACCCACTCATTTATAGCACTCAAACCTCATTGGACACAGCTGTGCCCTGTTAAGGGCAGGCCTGTTCCTAATCTTTGGTAATTAGTGCAGCTGCAACTCTTCAGGGGTGAGATTACCTTTAGCACTATATTTATTTTCTTACATCCTATCCCCTCAAAGTCCAGGATAATGCTCTGCAGCTCAGCCTTATCAATTCTCCGATAAGACTGAGCAGTACATTAGAAGGATGCTCAGCTTGATCCACCAGTGCATATTTACTGGTTTAGATGTGAAGGAGAAGAGGAAGAGCGCCCAGCAATTCTTCACTGACTCCTTACTTTGGCAGAAACACCAATCTGTAAAATTAACAACTGTTGAGTCATTACTTGCAGATATTATTCAGTTCTTCTTCAGGGCTGCTATTTTTTTTTTTTCTGGAGAGAGGAGTGAAGGAATATATTGAGAAATTTCAATTATATATTTTTTTCCTATTGCTTAATACAAATGACTCTGTGACTTTCCTAGGGACTGCTTGTCCTAGTCAGGAACACCTGTATGTGGCAAATATTCAGGGATTAAACTTTACAGAAAAAACCCCAAAAACGAACAAAAAAAAAAAAAAAAAAAAAAAAAAAAAAAAAAAAAAAAAACAACAAAAAAAAAGAAAGAAAAACAAAACAACAGCAACAAAAAAACCACCAAAACCAAAACAACCCAAAATACCAAACCAAAGCAACCAAAAAGGAATTTTACCTTTTAAGTTGAGTGAGACCAGATCAGGAGGGAAAACTACAAGAATACAGCTCCTCCTGTGTCAAAAATAAATAAGAAAAGGAAGGGAAATGCCCCAAATCGTGGTGATTAGGCATTAATTCTGTGAACTGAGGTCACCCCATACATTGAGCTCCAGAGAAAGGATGGCACAGTAAGGGATGGATATGTCCCAAATGGCAGGTCCCTGGAGGTAGGAGCCATTCCAGGGAGCCTATGGAGGGAAATAATGCTTGGCTACCCATATGTGCATGTGGAAAATATCCATCATTATTACCTATACTGTAGGCTCATTATTAACATGCAGCTCACAGCAGCTAATGGCTAAAAAAATCAATCTTGCTCACTGAGGAGAATGGGAAAGAAATAATTTTTTTCCCCTCTTCAAGAGGTTTGGAAGATAGCGGTTTCCACCTTAAAACGTTGCTCAGAGGGGTGAAAAAATAAATGGGGGGAAGATAAAGGAAAAGAAGGGAAAGGAAGTAAATTCC
>NW_005054516.1:8456-44205 GCF_000277835.1 Geospiza fortis
AGGCTCTGAAATGCTCTTCTGGTCTGTTTTAGGAGAGAGAAATGGCTCATAATAAAAAAGAGTGGAAGAAGCTTCCTTAACTTTTCAGTTTGGCAAGAAGTTATTGTAGAGTGGCTGGGCCAATACTCACCCAGAGCATGTCCCAGGTGGCAGCAGGGCTGTGGCAGTCACAGAAATGTGATTTGTTTTCTAGATAAACTGATATTTTCATCTTTCCTTTTCCAAGCTGCTTTGGCAACTGCCGCCCAGCTTGTTTCACATATTCCTTGGAACAGGTTAGCACTGAACATCACCTCATGATTCAGGACCAACATTTCCCATAGGTGAAGACCACATACAACCAAGGCAGGGAACAAAAAATCAGCCTCCAGTTCCCATCAGGCTTTAAATCCAACACTCCAAAATATCCAGGATCTGTTTAAACTGGGATTTCTTGTTGGACAGCAGAACGACTTCAGCTCCTGACTAACCTGTCTGACTGTCAGTTGGATAAGAGTGAAATCATGCTTTTCTTGTGTCACTTGCATCCCTTAAACAAGCCTGAAAGAGACCAAAAAATGCAAGTTCTGTTTGTTTATTCAGATTCTAAGGATTCTTATAGCTCATTGGCAGGACATAATACCTTAGAGAAACAAGTTTTATTATGGCTTACTTGGGGCCTTCCAGCTTTTGTGTCGCTTGTTTTATCAAAGTCTCAAACTTCTCCTAGACCAACTGCTCTGACACATTTTTCATGAAGTAGAGCCAAAAAAGAGGAAATGGTTTTGTAGAAGTCATAATCAAGAAAGTCAGGAAAAGAAATGAAAGCAGGGTGTGCAGGATTTATACTCACTTGTTCCTCTGAGTGTCTCCCAAGTAATCTGGGAGGAATTCTGTTTCAGGTATTATGAATGTTCTGTGATGAATAAAGTTGCAATTTAAACGTTATCAGTGCAAACTGGGGGTGGATTCAGAGATCACACACAGGCTGCTGAATGGGAGAAAGGGATCTGCTTAAAATTCTGCTCTGTTTTCTGCGTGACTCAACCCAAGATTGAGATGGTAGGTGTTTGAATACCTGCACACCTTTTATTTTATAGATAATGTAATTATATTCTCACTTCAGCTCACCTATAAAAAGAGCTCAAATTTGCAATAAAAATATCTTTACCCCTTTTCTGCTGATCGTTGCTTAGCAAAGTATTTCACACAAGAGGTTTGTTATCTTTAATAGCACTAAAATTACTTTAAGCAATTACCTGCGTAATTTTAGACTCTGCAGAGGTTATTAAAATATTCTCATGGCAACTATAAAGAAATATGAAAATAAGTAAAGAATAAATTGCACTTTGTCCCAAAAAGTCATTTGCCTTAAAGCATGTTTGGTTCTTAATTTCTAAATAGGCATCTTTGTTTCCTGAATTGAATATTCTCCTCCATGTTTGACCTTTCACATTCCAGCCTTGAAGGTGGGTCTTTTCTTTACAATAACCATTTCAATTTCAGAACAAACAGAGACAACCAAACATACTTGGCAAAATACCTGCATGGCCAAGCTGACAGTGCCATGCCAGAAATGACCCTAAGCTTTAAAAATCTACTCTTATATATGAGGAACCAGAATTTAACTATTTAAGACTCAATCTCATATCCTGCATGTGGCTTTGATTACTTTTATTTATCTTTAGGCAGAAATTTCTTACAGCACCCAGTGGCACAGGCCAGCTGAGGAAGAATTTTCCACTACTGGGGTTTAATAAGTATTGGTCTGGTTTCCCACCAGGAAAGGGGGAATTGTACAAGAATGTGTGGAATTATCAGGAAAATCTTGTTGCTTTACATCCTAGGAAATGATGCAGCGTAGTGAGAGTCTCTTTTGCTGCCTGTGGTGCATCCTCTTTACTGGTCCTCCTTTGATTTCCATCTCCCACATCAACAACGTGGAGCTGAAAGAGTGGCTTTTTATAGAATAATGATGTTGAAGGAAATTAGCATGGTTCTAATTAGGGGATGAAAGGAGCAATTAATTTGGAGAGTTTTGACTTCTGTGCCAGAGACATCACCCCAGCAGACCTCCTGGAGTGGGGCAGGAGCATTTCAAAGCACAATGCTACAGCATGGCACAAGTGTCAGTGAACATGAAAGCAAAATTGAGAGAATAGAAAATCTAGAGCAATTATGTTACAATTTCATTTATTTTTACATGCTCTGTTGAGATAGCAGATTTGTAATATCCACTGCAATTCAGAATCCCATTTTTTCCCACAGTTGTTATTAAACCAAGTGGTTTCTTATACTATTTTTTCCCTCCATTGAAGAGCCCAGTCCCAGAAAACCTGGAGGCAACATTTCTCCCAAGTTCCTGCAGAGTCCAGGGTGAGGAGCCAGCTTGGTCATGACGTGGTGCTTTCCCCCTGGTAGGCTGAGGCTTGAAATCAATTACAATCACAGTGGAAGGGCTGCAAGTTGCTGACTCAAGCAGCCCTTTTCTGGCAGCTTTGCACTCAGTGCTTCCTGATCTCCCACCTCCACAGATAAAAGCTGGAATCAGAGATCAAAACTTCCTCAAGCTGTTAAGCCTCTGACATCTGCAAAGCCAAGAGTTCAGAGATGATGTCAAAATCATTATCTGCAGCTGAACCAGAAACATTTCTTTTTGTTAGCAGTTGCACAGGCAAGTTCTTGTTCTATTATTTTCATGTGGTTTCACGGGGTTTGAGGCCAGAAGGGGTGATTAGATAATTTAATTTGTCCTGCTGGGAATGGCAAGTCACTTCTTCCTTCTTAGATTCTCCCAGGTGGCTTTGAAAACTCAAGCATTCATCTCCACAGGCAACCAAACCTTTGGGAAATAGGAGAAATGGGCATAACCTCAGTAACTGAGGCTCCTGTGATGGCAAGGAACTGACTCATAATGCTGTGTGCGACCAGAGAAGTCCTAATTCTTTGTCCCAGTGCTCCAGAGAGAGCCAAACTCCAAGTGAACATCTCTGAAAACCCAGGATAGAACAGCTGAGGGGAGAGTTGTTCCTCAGGCACCCATCTGCCAGAGCTTTTGGGTGAGCTGTGATCCCTGAGCTCATTGGTGGCTGGAGAAGGCAGGAAAGCCTGAGTGCACTGAAATGAGCCCAGCTCAGGATGCCCAGAGCTGACTTTGAGGGCTGCCAGCTCCAAAGATCTCCTTCCTGAACTTGGTGACACCACCTGGCCCTGTTAATGTCTCTGCAGGAAACAACTACTCTGTTTCTAAGCTGAATTACTCAGTGGAGGCTTTTCACCAGGTCTAATTTTCATTTCACCTCTCCAAGCTAAAATCAGTAGATTAAGGGTGAGTTTCAGTCAGGTGCCCAACAATTAAACAAGTTTTAGGGTGCCCCACTTGCCCTGCAGAAGAGCCAAGGTTTCCTGTGTGTCCTGTGTGGCAGGAGATACCCCAAAGCATCCTGGAGACCTGTTTTAGGTAATTAATAAGAGAACTGTATCCCGCTCTAAGCTTCACACTGCAAGACCCACATTACAGGTGTATCATGTGTAAATTGTGTGAGTTCTCCGCTTTTATAAACTATTATATAAAATTTTAAATGATTTTATCTATATAAACTATTCTATAAATTAATATATTTCATATAATTTATAAATGCTAGAAATAGAAAATTATAAATTTTATAAATTATAGTAGAAATATATTTTAATAAATAAATAAATATATTATAATTATATAAATTATATTAATTTATACAATACAAATTTACTAGTATTATATAAACTAATACTAATAAACTGTATTAGTTTTCATAACTAATTACAGCTAACATGAATCTAATGCTTTTTTTTTTTAATATAGCACATTAATCAGAGATTTAAGTGCAGGCATAAAGGATTCAATGAATTAAATCCTGAGACTAATTAGTCTCCATTCCAACATTCAGATAAGACTCATATGTGGACTTGTGGGTCTAATGTATGTCTAACAAAGTTGGCATTATTCACTTGTCAAATAACAAAATTTATATATTAAAAAGGAAAACAAAAGATGGCATCAGGTACATACAGATTTTCTAGTGTGGCTGTAATAGTGAGGAATACTTCAGTTTTTTCAGAGGGAAAAAAGGTAATTCCTGCTGTAATCTTGGAAATCATCAATGGAGAAGAAAGAAGTCCTGGTTGCATTTGTTGATCTTAAGATGTTTATGGACTTTCAAGAAAACAGTGAGAAAACTGGACGTGTACATATCTCAGAGAAGTAATTTCCAGCAGAATCAGGAAATTATGTAGTGCTATAAAATCTCATTTGGAATGATAACATGCAGTTCTAGTCACACATATTCAAGAAGGATTAACTAAAATTGAAAGAGGTGATGGAGAACATAGTTTAAAAAATAGGTGATAGCTTTGCTTATTTAACCTAGAAAACTGCAGTTTAAGGGAATAAGAGTATATTGACATAATGATATAAGAGAGACTTTGCAACTACATCAGAAGCTTTGGCAGAGAAGTTTAAAATAAGCACCTGACAGCAGTGCAGAAAGCTTTGAAAGGATGGTGGCTGCATTTCACCTGATATTTGAAGGGAGTTAAGCTCCAGAAGGTTGTAGCTCTGCAGTGACTTTTCAACAGGGACAATAGAAGAGAAGCCTGAGCTGCAGCAAACAGTTGTACAAAATACATGGAGGAGGGACAGGCTGAGTTAAGAAATTTCTGTTCATTTAATGACTTACCTTGAAAAGTATAACTTTTTGTCCCTGATCAAACTAACTTGTGATTTTTGTGATTTTTTAGTTTGTTTGGCTTTTTTTTTTTTAAGGTGTATTTCCATTGCACAGCACATTTAGGCCAGAACTGATTTGATCTTTTCTATTTATATTCTTGTAGTTGATGACAATTGATGTTCTTTCACTTGGGTTTCAAAGGCATGAACCTCATGATCAATTTATGCCTTGCCACAATTCACCTCAGGATATGATATATACCTGGCATCCAGTTCCTGGGTAACAGATCTTTAGGACAGCTTAATGACTGATGCAGCTGTGCAAGTGGTGGTGATGAAAAGAAAATCCATATTTCACTTTTCACTCAAAATAGGGGACATTCAATCAGTAATTCCGAGGGAGGGCAAAAGCAGAGATGTGAAAGATTTTGGCCTCTGCTAATTTTTCTAGCTGTCAATAGGAATAGTTTCTGTGGGCTCCTGGATTTACTCAAAGACAGGGTGCAGATGGCCTATTTGTCATTAAAAGAGCATTTTAATGCAAGCTTGACCAGGTCTGAGATGTTATCATTTCAAAACACTGCGAAATGTCACTGACCTTTCTTTACAGAAGTTTGATGATCAGAGATAAAGTGAAGATGAGAGTGGCAGTCAGATCTGTGGTGAGGGAAACTGGGAAAGTCAGAGAAAGCACTTTGAGCCCAATGGCCCCAAATCACCAAATTTTATGCAGGTCTGACTTCAAGCTCAGCAACGAGACAGACGGACATACACAAAACAAATCACCTGCCTAAGCTGGCCCATTTTTAATCTCAGTCTGGGATGAGACCCAAAAAGAATAAAGACAGTAAATTGCCTAGAAAGAAAAGCAATATGTACAAAAGTTGCTGTTATTTACTGACATTAAGAAATGTCAGCAGAGAGTTCAGGGCTGGGCAGGGCTCAGATCACTGGCCCCTCTGAGTCACTCAGACTGTGCTCAGGAAGTGATGGTCAAGCTGAACTCAGAAAAAGGCATAGAAATACATTATTTTAATAATTGCTTGCAAACCCATAATTTATAAAATTCTGGAACATAAATCTTGCCAGATTTGTAGGAAGGAGGATAGGGAATAACATTAGAAACCCACCAGAGCTGCAACTTGTCTCAGTATGCGAGTTGCATAAAGGGAACATGGAGTCTCCCATTAGATGTGAATTTGCAGTTAAATGCAGTTAAATTCAGTTAAATGCTCAATAAGGCTTTACTTTGGACTCATCCAGCTCTTTTCTGTCCATGCTTGGTTCCACGCAGCAGTGTAGAAGAGAACAGGGAGATACAAGTGAGGGAAGAGCCTGTCTGGAGGTGCTTTTTCAGTGTGGTGTAAGGAGGGGACAGTGAGAAGGGAAATACCCCAGGCGAAGAGCCCTGATTGAGAATGGCAGTAAAAAATATGAATCTGTGACTTGCTTTGAAGCAGGGAGGTGTTTCCCCTCTCTTTCAGGCAACAAAATTCAGGGCAGGTACGTTCTGGTGCAGATCAGAAACAAAATGGTGCCTCAGGTGGAAAATGGTCTGAACTTGAGCAGGTGCTAAAGTAAATAAATTTCCTTTTACCTGCCTTGCTGGGCACATTGCTCTGAGAGCTGGAACCACACCTGGTCTCTCAGGTGCTGTTAATGGTCCCAAAGTGACCATGGGGGAGCAGGATAAAGCAAATTAACCTGCCTCTTACCAGTAAGCCCACCACAATTAGTACCTGTGTGGAGCTTTGGTTGCCCAAAAGTTGATGTTTCCCTGCAGTCCAGCACCCTGGGCAGGTAATTGGACATTGATGCCTTTTCTTTGAACTGTTTGCTGCAGCACTGGAGGATTTTGTCAGACATTTTATCTTTTATGTATCATTCACATGGTTTTGGCAGCTCTCCAAAACACAGTGATGCTCTTTGAAATTATTTCTGATTTTTTGGTAGTTTGGTTGTTTTTAGAGAGCATCCTCTCTGCTGGACTTGGATTAGAACAGTTCTTCCTTTAAGGTGCTTACAGGTGAATTTCAAGGGGCAGAAAGGGAAGGAGAGGAGCGAGTTGTACCTGAATTAATGAGAAAAACTAAAGGGCAACGTTATAATTTTCCTGTTTCTAACATAACAGCAGCCTTGTCAGGCCAGTGATCTATGCCCAGGAGGGAAACAATTTCACTGGCAAAGAGACCTGGCAGGGGGAAGAAAAAGGCAGGTGAATTGTTCTCATGTAAAAAGCTCATTCTGCAAAGGAGAAAGAAAGCAGGGAAACAGCCTCTTGTTCACTGGCAAAAGAGCCCAAAAGCTAATTTTTTTATTAAACTCTTGCACTAAAAGGTCTGTGGGCTCCTTCATCTTCCCAGGAGAAACCTCTCCACAGGATAAGCCCATGGCTGCTCCCAGCTGGGGCAGGGGATGTTTTATGGCTCTGAGCTTGCAGGGAAGCTCAGTACCACAGATGATTCAGGCTGCAGATGCTGAGGCACTTTCATTTCAGGAATCACTTTGAAATGAGGTTTTATATTGCAGCATTGAAATACTCTGGGAAAATCTATTAGGGCAGCTGCAGGATGGGGTCAGCAGGCATCACAGCAAGGAGCCCAGGGGACTCTAATTTACACAAACTCTCTACCACCAGCAAACGCACCAGGGGTGGCATTTAAATGGTCTCTTCACTCTAGCTGTGCTACCAAAACAAGTAATTTGTGGATGACACTAAACTAGGAGGAGAGTCTGATGTGACAAATGATAGAGTGGCTGCCCAGAGGGGACCCAGATTAATTTGAAGAAAGAGCTAAATTAAACTCTGTGAGGTTTGGCAAAGGGAAGCACAAAACTCCATTCCTGGGGTGGAGAAACCAGCTGGAAGTGACTGCCTGAAGAGCAGCCCCACTGGACAGGAGCTGTGAGGGTGGGGAGACTCTGGGACAGGTTGTTCAGAGGAGCTGTGGATGCCCCATCCCTGGAAACCTTCAAGGCTGGCTTGGATGGGGCTTGGAGCAATCTGGGCTAGTGGAGGGTGTCCCTGTCCATGGCAGAGGGGTGGAAATAATGGTCTTTAATGTCCAGCCCAACCCATTCTGTGAGCTGAGGGTGACAGGAGGTGCCAGGTAAAACATGATCTATAAAAGTCTGGATCTTGCCGTGGTGGGTCATGTCCTGCACCCAGCAGGAGAAATTTATTCCCCATGGCTGGCAATGCTTAGGCTGCCCACAGGTGGGGAGGGACACGGAGAAGATCAAATGAAGGGCCACCATCCATCCAGGGTGTGCTGGGAGGGAGCTGGGCTGTTGAACATGAAGAAACCAGAAGTGATCCATAATTTTATCCATAAGGGGTTCCACTACCACTTTTTTTATTTTTTAAAAATTTACTTAAACCAAGCCCAGAGCCTTTTCTCTCTTTTTTCTTTCTTTTTTTCCTTCTTTTTCTGAGGATTGATTGACTGGGGGAGCTGATGTCTTGAAGCAAGGCTGCAGGGCATTGAGGCAGCTGGCCATCAGTCTCACAGGAAATGCCCAGGAGTGAGGCTGTTACTGCAGCTGGAAGAGCATGTTCTAGTGGGTACTGAGTTAAGGGATTTGTTGTCATTTTTTATTTCCTTTGCTGTGAAAAAATTTCTGAGAAAAAGGAAGAAAAATCAAAACAGTTTCTCCAAGGTGGCAGGAAGCAGAGCAGGGAAGTGGAAATGCCTCAAATGGTTAATATCAGGGATGGATGAAAGTGATTTGACAAGGATTTCAGGAGTTTTCTGCACTCTCACTACAAGAGATCATCTAATATCAATGATGCCTGAGCAAAATTTTTAAAGGCTGGACAAATGTAGCCATTAGCAACTTCAACCAACCTTGAAAACTTATTTGCAGGAATTTATCTCAGGTTTCATGCATTTATTTGTAAGCAGATTTTCCTTTTTTGATTTTTTTAAAAAATATTTTCCTCATCATGAAAAATTATTCAGTGATGTTTCCTGTGAGAATGTTTTCTGACATGCACAGACATTTACTGCAAAAGTGAGTTTTGAGATTTGTTCTCCTGAATTTGCTATTTATGATTTGCTTTTTTGCTTTTCTTTTCCTTGAGCATCCCTGCCTATGGGTATGAACCCAGGAGGAAATCTGCAGAGTAGGAGATCTGCAGGGTATCACTAACTGGCACTAACTGGCTTTGTAAGATCCACCCAGGGAATTTTTGCTTTTCATTTTGTTTGAGAAGATTTGGCAAGCTGAAAAAAGTAGAAGGTTTAGATGAAGAGAGACAAACAAGGTGATTACAGCCCCTGTTGCCTCTGCCTGGTACAATGTTTATGTGCTGGGTCTGGGGTGACATGATCACATTCTCTTTTCCTGTCCTCCTGCCCTCCATCCCTCATTTTTGGGACAGGATTACATCTGCGTCTGTAAGAAACATTTATAGAGGAGTAATAGGAGAAGTCAATATCTCTCCAACCCCAAATAAATTACAGTGATGCTTTATGGAGTGTGCCACGGGCTGTGTTTTGTTGGATTATCCTGGGCTTGCTCCTGAACTGGCTCATGCAGAGCTGGGCTCATTCTGGCTTTCCAGGGAGTGGACTTTAGTGTGAAAGGAGGATGCAGCTTTCCAGGGCCAAAGAACATGGAAGCTGGATCCTGAGACTAGCAGAGACCAAAGGAAATGCAGAATTTTGGGTTTGGTGTTGGGAACAGCAGGCGTTTGGTCCATGGTTGCATCAGCTGGGGGTGCAGCCCAGTGGGTGTTTCTTTCCAACCACATGTGCTGCAAGAGAAATCACCCAGGTTTTAGTGAGCTGCTTCATTGGAAAGCTGGAAAGCCCTTCCCAGCTTGGTGTGATGTGGTGTTCACAGAAAAGGGACTCAGGGAGAGCAGGGGGGGTTACCACATACACCAAATTGATTTCAAACCAGATTTGTAAATTAAACCCATCTTCAACAATAATTTCCCTTTCCACCTCAGCAAGTTGGGTCTGAACAGGAGTTCTGGTTGTTTTTTTGTTTTTTTTTTTAAATTTTCTCTCTTTCATTCATGGCAAAGTCTGCACACTCCTTTCTTTCTAGTTAAGGCTTTTCAACATCCACAGGTGTGTGGTGTTTTCTCTTCTTCTCCCTTTGTTTTGCAGCACCAGGTGCTCTCTCCTCAAATCAGTCCTACCTTGATGCACTAGTGAGAAGATACAATCTGACAAAGACTTGGCCCCTATTATTTCTTGCCTAGCGATATTTCCCTGACAGAAGAGAATAATTTGTCATTTTTTAAAAAAAATCTACACATTTGTCTGAAGTCTTTTGAGCTATCTGCAGTCCCCTTGCAGCTGTCTCAAAGCAAACCTTTGCATTGCCCATGAAATTTCATTTTTGGTACTGAGATAAACTTCAAGAAAGGTAAACTTTCCTCTTTCTTTCTCTCCTTTTAATTCCCCAGGACAGACACAACTTCAGAAAATGATCTCATCCTGCTTTGTCGTTTTGCCAATATCTTGCGCAAGATGAACATCCCAATAGGTACAAAGTATTTGCTGTAACAAGACTGTGTGTTTGTTTATCCACTTCCCAGAAGAATATGAAACCTTTTGAAATGCACATCCTTTTTAGTACTTCAATGTAAGAGTCAAGAATAGAGTTCCTGTTACTCTGGTCGGACCGAGGGAGGGGTGGAAACAGGACAGCAACTCAGCCTCTTATGGAAAACCTCATATCCTGTGTTATGGGAGTCACTTTAAACAGATCAGAGCAAAAATGTGCACAAAAATGACACATCTGTGAACATTTAATGAGCACAACTGTGGGACTTTACCAGTATTCAATGTAATTCCCTTTGTAGTTTGCATTCATAGGCAATAAGAGGCCCATAGCCTGATCCACTTCAGCTGCTCTCCTCTCTATTTGTTTCTCAAATTGTTCTGCAAAACTTCAAGCTGGACTCTCTTTTTTCTAATCAGCTAAAATTGTGCTAAAATAGAAATTCCACCTGCTGTTGCCCAAGATGTGGATTTTTACTTTGATAACAGCACATGACAATAAAAATAAACCATAAACACATACAGGCACATCCTCAAATTTAACACCTTGGTTCTACTCAAATTTTTGTGTTTAGTTTCACTTAGTTTTTAGTTTTGTTTAGTTTTGTGTTTATAAGTTTATTTTTCTTTTGAAAGAAGGAGGTCTGTGGGCGGATTTTGAACAGACTACACTTGTGTTTCTGCTTGTAGAGGAATCTGGACATGTTGTTTTGGGCATGTTTTCTTTCCAGAATGGACCTTGTCTGACTGCTTCATGTATCTGTTTGTGTTATGGACGTTATGTATTTTATTTGTCCTAGAAAATCCCTGCTTTGAAAAAAAGAAAGTAAGATGCTATAAGCATGGATAGAGCTAGCACCAAAATTCAAGTGTTTTCCATTCTTTTTGCAACCCTCTGGTAGCAGAGCTCCTCTCCACAAAGGCAACACTTCACCCTACTAGACACTCTCTTTAATACCCCTGAATAAATCTTTTTAGTGGCAGCAGAATAATACCCAGCTTATGTTGAAGGACTCCCATTTTCACTCTCCTTGCTCTTCAAGTGTTTTTTAGACAGCCTTGAATGACAAAGACTGGGAAGCAAATAGGAGAGGTCAGGACAGCATGTTTTTGTCAGCTGAAGGAGCTGGGGTTTTGTTCAAAACCCTCCTTTCTCCTCTGTGTTAGCAATTTGAATTATTGCAGCTGAGTGCTGAGCAGAGGTTTGGATGATCCTTGTGGGTTGAGAAGAGGGGGAGAAGCACATTGGTGTGTGAATGATGCACGTGTGGGGGTCATGCATGCACTGCCTGCTCCTACAGACACACTCAGCTTTTGCTGATGAAAAAATCCCTCCACTGGCTAAAAAAGGACCTGACAAGTTGATGGCTCCACTTTCTCTGTCCAAAATTGCCCTGTTGTGTCACGTAAAATGTCATGTGAAAGACAGACATGGAGAAGTACCCTCCATGCAGGCTCAGGGTAATAAATTAACGAGCTATAAACAGCAAAATAGCCATGCTCCGTGCCTCTGAGACTGGAAGCCTGGCTCTTCACATCCAAACCCACAAGCCTGGAGCTCTTGAGCTAATGGTAAATCTCTCTGACATGTTGCAGCAGCAGGTCCCCTCTCCTTGCTTACCAGGCACAGCACACTCCAGGCAAACATCACAGCTAGAAACCAGGAGCCCTCATAAAGTTTCAGAGGTGGAATAAACCCTGCTGCCTGGATGTAAGGACACTCACCTTGCTGAAATATGGCTTGGGACACCATTGACAGTGGCAGAGTCTCAGCTTCAAGTGCCTGCTGTGGGAAGGGGTGAGCTCATGCACCCCACAGGCTCTGGGGAGCAGAGAGGCACCAGAGGCTACGCGGGGCCCAGGGGATTAGAGAGACATCAGTGAGCCAACAGGGTCTCGGAGTCTCTGTGGTCAGGATGACCCCGAGATGTGTTAGAGAGTCTCTTTTCCCAGCCTGGAAGCCGAAGAAGGAGTCAGGATTCTTCTGTTCTGGTTTCGGGATTGTTTATTTTCTCTTATCTATAACATTCTTTCTCTGACCCACTGAGGTCTGTCCAGCGGGTCAGGTTGAGGCACACTGACCATCTTCAGGGCAGTGTTATCTTTTTATACTAAAAACTACATGTACTTTATTTAATTTTCCAATACCTATCACCTATGTTAGACAGTGTGTTTCTGCTTTAAACCAATCCAAAAGTGCCAACATCACTCAGAAGATGGAGGCCAAGAAGAAGAAAGAAGAAGGAGAAGGCACACCCAAATTCCTCCATTCTTGGGACTCCAAATCCCCATTCTAAAACCCCAAAATTCTACTTTTCACCCTGTGACAAACTAACTATCATTCTACCTAAACTTCCGTGGCTTGTAAATCCTCATACAAGGTTGGTAATTTTTTCCATGGGTCAAAATCAAAGGCACAGGGGTCTTGGGCTCTGTGCCAAGGTGTCTGAGCCCCCTGGCAGGGGCTTGAGTCCTCCAGGGCAGCCAGAGGAATTTCCTGGGTTCTGACAACAGGGTACCTCTAAATACTGCCAGGAAGGGTGATGCACCCCCAGGGAATGGCACACTTCCCAGGGATGGGGTGGCACTCACATCTAAGGCAGCCTGGACTCCATCCTGTCACAGTGGTCAGGTTAAACCAGCTGGAGCCCTGACATGATGCATCAGGACAATTTTCTGTGATTCAGAAGATCATTTGATCACTCTTCCCACACAGTCTTCACTCCTTGCTGCTCTGTGCCTACCTCAGCCATCAGCTGGAGCAATGGGTTTGTGTTGGCTCAGGAATCAGGAATCTGGATAAGGAAGGGGCTCTAATTCTGGTTTCTTCTGATCCATTAAGATGAGTTTTAAAATAACCTTTCTTAACTCTCCTCTCACTAAAATTAGTGCAAATTGAAATGCATTTCATGTCATCTCTCTGTAGGGGTGTGCAAAGGAGGCACTAAAACTTCAGATTTTCTCAAAGGCTGGTGGCTGAGGTTTGGACATTCTCTGGCAAATGTGAAATTTTTCAGTCAAGGCATTTGCAGAAGCAAATGGGGCAGCCAGATTCAAAGAGGCAGCGCTGGTTTGATCCCAGGCAGCTTGAGCCACTGAACTTTATTTAATCTTAACTATTCCTGAAACTGCAGCTGTGTTTACTCTCACAGACGAGAGCAGGTGGCATCAGACCCCCATGCCCCAGTCAAGAGTTGAGATGAGGCATCTTTGATGCCTGGAGCGCTGGGAACCCCAGCCTGGCCTCTGGGAATTCACCTTTTGGATCTTAGATCAGAAGGATGCTACTTTACTTGACAAGATCAAAAGCAAAGTTTAGGTTTGTGATCAGCTGGTCATTTCCTTCCTCTCCCTCCCTGTGTGAGGCAGTGGTGGTGATCAGGCCATTAGTAAAATAAACATTTCTCTTTCTTTAACACCTTCCAGCAAGGGCCCCTCAAAGCTGCTGAATTTATTCAGAAAGTTCAACGCCTTTCCTTGAACAGCTGAAATGTTTGACACAGCCTTGTGTGGTGGGAAAGGTTATTTCTGAGGCCACGAGTGCAAAGCCTCAGATGTTTGAACCCTCTCATCTCCATCTGCAAAGAACTTGTTCTTTGATTTCCTTTTCCCTACTTTGCTCTGGCATTGTTGTCAGGAGACTCTGCAAATGTCAAAACCATTATCAGTCACAGGCAAGCAGGCTCTTAATTGAACTTTTATTCTCCTGTCTAACTTGCTGCACTCCAAAGAAAAGGCTACATTGCTAGCATGGAAATGGCCTTTTGGAAATCACTGACTGTTGAAAGTAAATGATCTAAAATTGAGATATTTGGTATATGTATTTATTACCACTCAAACTTTTCTTTGATTTTTATATATACATGTACAAATAACATGCAGATTTTTGTATGTTCACAGTATCACTGTGTGTTTACATACATATATAATAATAAATTATATCTCCAAGTGTTTGAATACACCTGTCCCCTTGCAACTTCTCTCAGGTATATAGCATCTCCTAGCTCACAAAATATACTCTTGCCTTGTGACTGGATCCCACAGAAATAAATAAAAAATATATGAGGAGAAAGTGTAAAATAATAGTCCTGTTTGCTGCCTTGTGCTGTCTCCATCCTTCTTTTTTATCCTTTGTTCACATTGTTTCCCTTCTCCATTTATGTTGATCGAGGCATGACAGGCAGACCTGATATTCAGCTGCCTAAGTCCATAAATGTCTCTTTGGATGATGCTGTGCTCCAAACAAAGTTCTGGGCAATTGGAACAAATATCCCGAGTCCATTATTAGTCCTCCTGCTTTATTAGGACATTTTTTTTCCCTTTATGTCCCCCAAAATGTTTAGCTCAGCTCTTGTCACATCTGCTTTGGCTTCAGTACTCTACTGGATTCTACTGGATGGCAAATGCTGTTTCTGCCACTAATCCCCCAAAGGGCCTGAGCCATGAGAGCCTCTTCTGATTTATTTCTTCCATGCAATCTGACTCACTGTCCAGGCTCTGTGCTTCTGTATTTTGTCCTTCACTCCACAGGAATTCAAAATGTCTTACAAAGAAATAACCTAATCCTGACCATTTAGGAACTGAGCCCTGAACCCAAGGGTTTTTTCTTTTTTTTTTTTGTTGCCTTCTTGAACCTGCCTTTATCTTTCACACAATGTAACCTGTGCTCAGCTCATTTTTAATAGTATGCAATACCTTCACAACCAAGCAGAAAAAACTTGTGAAATACATCTTAGTCTTACTCATACTGAGTTTATTTCTGTAAAAAGTCTGGTTTGGGGTTCTCACCTTCAGTCAGTCTCCGGTTTGTATTTTATTTGTATTGAGCAGAGATATTTGCAGTTTCCAGAAACAGGACTCCTTTGCATGAGCCCAGAGCACTTCCAGTTCAGATCCTATGGATGTACAACATCTGGAGGTGTAGCAAAACATTGGCTGAAGTTCTGCTGTTAATGAGGTTTAGGAATAAAAGGAAAACCACTGAGATTTTCTGCCCAGTGAAGTGGTGGAACCACCACCCCGGAAATGTTTTAAATGCGTGGATGTGGCACTTGGGAACATGGTTTAGTGGTGAACAGAGTGGTGCTGGCTAATGGTTGGACTTGATGGTCTTAGAGGTCTTTTCCAACATTAATGGTTCTGTAAGAAGGCAAAGATGCCTTTGGTGCCCCACAAAAACTGTTTTCTTTTTAAATGTGTTTGCAGCAAGGTGTTGTGATAGGAGTCAGAAATTTCCCTTCCCTGTCACTGGTGCCAAAATCATTGTGCAGGCTGGGGAGTCCATGTCAGGTGGCAGCTGTTTTGAAGTCACCATGGAGATTGTGCCAGTGAAGCGCCAAGGAAGGGGCTGCAGCACAGTCACCACCTTTGTGGGGGAATCCCAGAGAGCTGGTTTTCCTCAGCTGGCTTTCCTCTCACTGTGGAATGTCAGAACTCAGGAAATTCCTCTGGCTGCCCTGGAGGGCTCGAGGCCCTGCCCAGGGGGCTCAGCGACCTTGGCACAGAGCCCAAGACCCCTGTGACTTTGATTTAGCCCTTGGAAAAAACAATTACCATCCTTATATGAAGAATTACAAGCCACGGAAGTTTAAGTAGAATAACAGTGAATTTATCACAGGGTGAAAAATAGATTTTTTGGGGTTTTTAGAATGGGGGTTCAGGGGGCAAGATGGAGGAATCTGGGCATGTCCAGTCCTCCTCCTGCTTCTTCTTGGCCTCCATCTTCTGCTGTGATGTTGGCACTTTTGGGTTGGTTCAGAGTAGAAGCTCACTGTCTAACATAGGTGATGGGTATTGGAAAGTAATTGTAAATAATGTGCGCGTAGTTTTCAGTACAAAAAGATAACACCACCCCAGGGGAGGCAGTGTGCCTCTGTCTGACTTGCTGAGTGGACCTCAGCTGGACAGGAGAAAGAATTTTATAGATAAGAAACAATAAATAACCTTGAGAACAAGAACTGAAGAGCTCTGACTCCTTCTTCAAGCGCTGGGATGGGAAAAGAGACTTTCTAACATATCTCAGGGTCACTCTGACCAGCAGAGATTCTGAGAGTGGAAAACCCCAAATTCTGTAACAGGGTGCCAGAAAACCCTCCCAGATGTGGCTCCTTGCACATTCCATCCCACTGTCCCTCACTTTGTCAGTCCTGCTCTAGACACAGACTAATCTGACCCAGCCATGGAAGCACAGATTGGTTAGGGTTCAAAGGGACCTTTCAAGACCATCTGGTCCAACCTCCTGATGGGGGCAGGGACACCTTCAACTAATCAGATTGCCCAGAGAGGTGATGGACACCCCATCCATGGAAATATCAGATGTGAGGTTGGATGGGGCTCTGAGCCTGAGGTGTTTTACCACCCTCATTGTCGACAACTTCTTCCTTATGTGTAGTCTTAATCTATCTTTTATTCGCTTAAAACCATAACCCCCATCCCTATCCCTATATGCCCCACTAAAAGTCAGTCCCCATCTTTCTTTCAGCTCCCTTTAAGTACTGAAAGGCCACATCTGATGGTTCTTCAGCTTTCCCCCTCTCCTCAGCCGACACAGCAGGGAGGCACTAACAAGCAGCCAAGGAAAGGGCAGGTAGATGGTGCTGAGCTGTGACAGCTCTGCTGGCAGCACCAAAAAGCTGCTTTTATTGTTCCTCACCCCGCTACATGACTCAAGAGGTACAAAAGGACATGAATTTTTAGATTTTTTTTCACCCATGCTACCCACAAACAATCATTAAATCTTGACGTGCACTTTAATTAGGCTCCTTGCCTCTAATCAGGTTGCAGTTCAGAGTTTTTTTGTCTCCCATTGATACCCTGGATGGGGAAGAGGCAGGGGTGAATATAAAATATGTCTCAGTTCTGTGTAAGAGCTCTGTAACTTACACAGATTTTTTTTTCCTCTTTGATAGCTTCACTAAAATATCTTTTCATCACTTGATGGCAGTAGAGCTATAATGTAAATTTATAGATACTGATGCTGCATGGATGCATCAAAGAAAAAAAACCACCTCATATTTATGTTTGTCTGTGTATTTTTCTAAGGGTCTGTTTTGCATTAAAAGTTTGAAAATATATAAGGCATAGGAAAGCTTTGTATTTTCAGCAGGGATTAATGCAGAGGATATTTCATTCATTCACAGTCATCATAAATAACAGTTG
The DNA here is from genome assembly GCF_000277835.1 of Geospiza fortis. Classification (NCBI taxonomy): domain Eukaryota; kingdom Metazoa; phylum Chordata; class Aves; order Passeriformes; family Thraupidae; genus Geospiza; species Geospiza fortis. Next base: position 25,821 of record NW_005054516.1, read on the forward strand.
GTGCAACCAAACATCCCCTAAATTCCTTCAGCTGTAGCTCCAAACTCTGCAAAAAGAAAATAAATTTTCTCCTTTCATTTTTAACTTCTGTGCACTTAATTTGTTTTCTGTTGTTAGTGCTGTGGTAAAGGCAGCAGCTCTTGTAATTATCAGCCTGTGAGGTTTCACACTACTGGCAGTGCTAGTGCTTCCTCTTTTACAGTCAAAATATAGATATTAAACGCAACAATACTGATATCAAGTTACTCTCAGCTCTCATTACCTGAAACTCAGATAAGTCCCTGACAAATAATAACACTTTGCTATGCAACTAACAAATGCTGATGCCTGTTTGTACCAGTGCTCCTACAACCCAGATGAAAATAATCTTCCAAAAATCGAGGCCGTCCCCACGTCACCCTTTCTGTCTCCCCCTGGAAGGAGCAGCATGCTGCGCCTTTACTCCTGACACAACAAAAACCTGGCTCCCTTCCCCAGAGACAAACCTGCAGCCCACCAGCTTGTGTTTAATGCTGCACTGGCTATGCAGCAGTGTGAACTAGTTGCTAACTAAACTGTGAACTAAAAATAAGAGCTGTTTGCCTTGCTTGTCTTCTTTCCCCAAGTGACTGGCATGTGTTAGTGGCTCCATTACCTGTGGCAATGAATCCAGAGGCTGCCTTGCCAGAACCAAGCCTTTATTTTGCTGCCTGGATGCTCTGTGAGCTCCAAAATATTTCCTTGCCTGGAGTTATGAGTATACAATTTCATGAGCTCCAAATCTTGCACAAACCTGACAGTGCCTTGGAGAGGAAAAACACCTCCCATCCCAGCGCCCATCACCCCTGCCTCATATTTTTACCCCATTGTGACGTCAGACCAAGCTGTTTTTCCCTTCTTTTCTAAACTTCCAGTTCTAAAAAGTTTTGCACGAGTATCTGGCAGTAGCACAGCTGCAATATTTCACCGTGGAGGGCACTCCAGCGCAGATCTCTGTGGCTGGAAGCAGAGCATTCCGGCAGAGTGCAGGCAGCATTGCACCATAACCTCTCTGCAGAGCAGGGGGAGCTGCGCTGGCAGACATCCCCTCCTGCCTCTGAGCATGCATTTCCCCCAGGCACAACCATTTCAGCATCTCCTCCTGCGGCTGGGTGCCAAAGCTTTTGCTCTGTTTGCCCTCCCAGGGGTATTTTTGCAGGGACACCTGAGTAGCGCTCATCTGCAGAAGGGATGCAGACCCAGGTCTGCTCCTGCAGCAACACCCCTGCCTCCCCATTTCTGTGTGAGGCTGCTCCAGAGAGCATTTCCTATCCTTTCTCTCTCACACACAGGTCTCTGGTTCAATTAGTATTTAATTCTTACACTCACTGGGACAACCTGAACTAGGGAGATGAGGGAAACCTTGTTCCACCGTCTTGCTGAACAGCTGCCTGGGGAGGTGGAAGACACACAGCCATTCATCCCTTTCCAATCAGGCAGAGATGGACTTGAAAATATCTCCTGTCACAGACAGTTCTGGTACATAAATTAAGGATTTACATACGTAGATGTACATACGTACATGTACATATGTACATAAATTAAGATTAAGGATTTTGTTTTCTTTCCCCCACCTCCACAACTCAGAGAGAAGGGACTCTGGTGGTTTGTCTGTCCTTGCTGGGCAGCACCACTCATTGCTCTGCTCGGAGCCTTACCCTGAGAAGTGCTTTGGCAGGATTTTACAGACCTGACCCTGAGTCCTTTCCCTTGAGGACACAGGGGACACAGAGCCCCGGTATTGTATTTGCCAGTCCCTTTGGCAACAGGCAGGAATGATGAATCTGACTCCATGTTCTCAGAAGGTTAATTTGTTACTTTATTATACTGTATTATATTAAAGAATACTATACTACACTATGCTAAAGAATACAGAAAGGATACTTACTGAATGCTAAAAAGATAATAATGAAAACTCGTGACTCCTTCCAGAGTCCCAACACAGCTTGGCCCTGATTGGCCAAAGAGTGAAAACAACTCACAGCAGAATCCAATGGAACAATCACCTGCAGGTAAACAATCTCCAAACACATTCCACATGAGCAAAATAGAGGAGAAGCAAATGAGATAAGAATTGTTTTCCTTTTCTCTGAGGCTTCTCAGCTTCCCAGGAGAAAAATCCTGGGTGAAGGGATTTTTTCAGAGGATGTGAATGCCACACCCAAGTGTGACCACCACAGCAAGCCTTGCAGAGCTTCTGTCTGAGCCCTGCCCTTGCTCTGAGCTGCTTGTTCTGCCTCTGGACTCCAAGCCATCCCCACTTAGCAGGGCCTGTCCTTGGTGATTCCCCATTCCTCTGTTCAATCCACTGTTATGTGAGGCAGGCAAAGGAAAACAACCCCTCCTGATATCAGAAAAACTGCTGTTATTACACTCCAAGCTATTTTGACATTAATAATGTTGGGAACATTCAAATAATGCTGCCAGGGGAATGGAGCAATATTTAACTTTCTTTTTACCTTGATCTCATTACTTGCTAGAAAGCCTGTTACAGAACAACAGCTTTTTTGTTTATGAAAGGAAAAGAGGAAAAAATACTCCATAATTTTAAAACCTGAAATTGCTAAAGACAACACAGAGATTATTTACCCCAAAGCAACAATCTCAACTTCAGCTACTGTAACTTTATAGGAAGTGCTGCTGCTTTTCAGTTTTCTGCATTTTACGACTGGTGAGAATTTTCACCATAAATTCAGACATTTGCAGTTCCTTTATCTGTCATAAGGAAGTGGTTGGTAAATGAGTGAAGTGCTCCAGTTCCCAGAGATGTTATGAACCAACATCTGCTAAGCCCATGGAAATACTCCCTGTTGACTTCTGCCAGTTCTGGATCAAGCACCTTTCAAAAAGATGGAAAAGGCAGAATATTTTTGCCTCTTTATCATTTAGCAGTAAGAAATCTCTTAGTCTGAAATTCCTTTCCTGTGCCAATGTAATTCCACTGGACTCAGGCCTTCACTGAAATGGAATTAGACCAAGAAATATTGGGACAAGGTATCTGGGTAATGAATTATGTTTGTCCTCAGGAAATGAACTCCTGTGATATGCTTCAAATCCCTGCAGGCTGTGGGAGCCAAGCTCTATAAAACATTGCTTTACAGATGACTCTGCTGGTTCCAGTCCCTTCAGAAGGGCTGTGACTTCCCTGCACTAAGCTCAGACTCTACTGAATATACTTTAAAATATTTCTGAGTTGGTCTGATTTTTCACCCTTTCACAGAAGAGCATAAGCCTGCTTTGTTTAGATGCTTCCTGGAATAATTTTTGCTCTGACAAGCCCACACTTCTTGAGGAGAGTCCCCTGCTGCCATTTGCCATCAGCAGGATTTCTGGGGTGCTGCTGCTCTGCAGGAGGACTCAGGCTTGGGGCTGATTTCTTTCCTATGCCATTGCAAATACTCTTGGTGTCTACATAAAGCAAGCCTGACAGGAACCCACCACCTGTCTCTGCTGAGGACAATATTGTTAAACTACTAATTTCTTCTGAGGTCTTCCATGGAGAAAAAAAATTAACTACTCCCTGCATCCAAATGCTCCAGGCTGGTATCAGTCACCCTTCTCCATTAATTCCACTTTCATTTTCAACACCAAAATCTGGTTAAACTACATTCCTCCACTCCCTCCCCCCGCAAAATTTGTCACCATTCCTTGTTCCAGCCCCCTTTTCTTTATGTTCCCATCTTCCTCTTCAGCTCATTTGCAGCATTTCCATCTGTTAGGATGGAGTTACCTCACTGCACTTGGGGTGTCCACAGCCCTGACCAGATCCTGTCTGAATGTCCCCAAGCTGTCCTAGTGTAACCCCAACTCAGTCAGAAATTCTTTATGCTGCCTCAACCTTGAGCACGTGGGCTTATGAGTGCAGCAATGAGGTTCTTTATTAAGTCTGGTACCTCTAAATCATTCCTAAATTGCAAACCCTGAGATTAATAGTGCCTATTTCAGGGTCCAGGCTTCTTTTATGATTTTCAATATAGTCTTTCCATGCCTTTCCCCCTAAAAATGGCTATGGAAGTATCAATTTTCCAGAAAAAAAAAGGCTAAACAGTTGGCTTATTTTCTCCTTCTTTTTATTTATTTTTTTTAATACTTGTATCAAACTAGATTTGCCAGAAAATAAACCATTTGAAGTTTTGGAATGACAGGGCATCGTGCACATCCTTCAGGAGGACTGAAGCTGATAGAAAAAAGTGTCTTAGGGTAAGGCACGACACTTAGAGTGTTTTAAATAGGGAAAGAATTTAGAGTCTGAAAAAAAAGGAAAGGAAAAATAAATTGTTGAAGTTCTTTCTCTTGTTTTGTGTATTTTGGATGTCCAGTCCCTGTGAGCTTGGATCCATGTTTAGGGTGTTGAAGCCTGGAGGAGCACCAAGGTTTAATGGATAATGGAGCAAACTCTGAACTGGTGTCTGGAGAGTGTTACCTGCAAAGACATGCACAGTACAAACTGCTGCAATCCAAGTGCTTGGGTACAGCCTGAGTTTGGGATTTATATTCCAGTTTTTGGCTGCCCCTCCTCCTTCCGCTTCCCTTGTCCCTGACCCAGATCACTAAATTTGTGGCAGATTTAATCCTCTATGATATCTAATAGAATGCTACACCAGCTGTATTCCCAGGTTCACACCCATGTGAGTTCCACTCTGGGGGATGAGCAGAAGGAACTGCATCTCTGGACTCTGAGCACCTCTCAGATCTCTTAAGAGCTCTCTCTTCTGATATTGAAGTTCCTGCTGCTGCTTGTTCACACAAGACCCTTAAACACTTCTGCATCTTTTTTTCTGGTTTCAAGAAGCAGGCAGGCATTTACTTTAGAGGAAAAAGGTGAAAGCCTTTATAGCACCATCATTGCTATTCTGGTGGTGTCTCCTCCATGTCTCCCTGGACTTAGCAGGCAGAAGGTCTTCTGACAGCTTGAGCTTTGCTCTGGTTCAGAGTGAACAGCTCCTTACATAAAGTCCAGTGAGAAGGGGAAAACTCTGGATGAAAGACTTTTTTTTTTTTAAATAATAATTGTCCCATTTCTGTTGGATTTCCCACCACACCAGTACAGCCCATCCTTTCACACCAGCTTTGCAATGAACAGGGACACTTTGTGTTCTCCCTCCATCACTCCCAACTGGAGCTGCTGCAATTAAGAGAGTTATTTTATGTTCAGGAGGAAGCTTGCTGGCTCTGGCTAGTCCAAACTCCAGAATTATGAAATAAAATTAAGGGGATCAGCTGGTTAAGTTTTCTGGGTTGTCCTCAGTCTGCAGGGGTGGCTTTGCACAGCTCTGATGTGAATGTGCCTCTGTGCCTTGGAAATCTCCTTTCTCCTGTGTGGGATCCATTTCACCTCATTATAGACATTGAAGATTTAATTGTTCGAGCTGAAAGAGTGTGTGTGGGCTTCCTCTGCTGTTGTTAAAGTGTTTTCCAGAGGGGGATTTATTTCATCTGCTCTAGGATTCTGTTTTACAGTCTCCTTAATACATCACTCTCAGCTGGTGTAGAAAATAAGCAATCCTATTACCCCTCTTCCCTTTGGCTGTACAGCCCTGCCTGTTGTGCTAAAGGTCATTTCCATGAGGAATCTGGATGGGGAATGCAGCTGGCAGAGAATTTCCCTTGGTGTTTTCTGGGGCTTTTGTGGGGAGAATTGTGTAGATTTTACTTTTTTTTCAGCCAGCTCAGTTTCTGGGACACTCCACAGTCAGAGAAAATCTAGCAATGACAAAAAAGAAAAGACAAAGGAATAATTGGCTGAGGCAGAGAGAACTTGAAATAATACCAGCACCCAGAGCCTTGGGTGGAATAAAGGGACTGTGGAATTGCTCCCTTAAAGAAGACAAATGTCTCTTTGGAGTGAAGTTTCATGCACCAAATGAGCTTAGGTCTATGAAGAGGCTGACTCGGCTTTAGCCTAAACCCCAGCCTGATAAGGCTGAGCCTAGATGGCCTTTAAGGGTCCCTTCCAACACAAGCTATTGTGTGTTTCCATGGTCTGAAGGAGCAGCAATAACTGCTGTGCTGGAGTTGTATCCCCTGGCCTGTCTTGGCACATTCACTATCTTCACTGTCTCACCAAGTTTGTCCATGCTGGCTGCAGTTCAGCTCTGCTTCTGCCTCTGGGGACAGCAGGCACATGGCGCTGCCAGCCTCGTGGGGGAGTGGTGAGTGGTGGGCACACAGAGACAGCTCCCCATTCACAAAGCCGTTTAAAAAAAATATTTACACATGGATTTATTCCCACTGAAGTCAGCATTAGTGAAGACCAGAGCTGTCTCTTGGTGGAGTAAGGAGCAGATCCATTAAAACTGATGGGGCTTTCCATTAGGTTAACAGAATTTGGGCTGGGCATCACATTATTTGTGAAGAACTTACAATTTAAGTGTTTCCCTGCACTGTACAAGCAAGAGAACAGGGACTGAAGAAAAGCAGGCAACATTCAGAGGCCTCGGTCTCCCATCAGCTTTAGCACAGTGGGATGCAGAAGACACAGGAATCACAGGAATGCAGATGTGATGAGAGATTTCTGTGGCAGCTGAAGTTCACTGCAAAAAGTTCACCAGAAAGCAATCCGGGTAAAGAAATTGCTGCAGGGAACTGCAACAAATAAGAATTACAATAAAGAACCAATGACAAGAAAGCAGAAATGACAGTTTTTTCTGGAAGCATTTCCTGATTTATCTCCAACCAGAGTCTCTCCGAGTGAGCATATTAGAACTTACACCACATAGCAAAGAAATAATGAAACTTGCTTAAAGTACAGGCATCCTCTCTGCCTGAGTGATACTGGTTGCTAAAAGATACTTAAATAAGTGAATAGCCTTGAAGCAGAAGATGACCAGATGAAGGAAATTGCTCTGAAGTGCTGCTGCAGATAAGCAGGCTCAGTAACACACACATCCTAAGTCTACAGCACTGAGGAGAAATGATAGCAGGGCCATACGGTTTTCTCCCCCCTGCCTCTCCTGGCAGCAGGATATGAACTGAGATAATATTTAAGAATGAGCACAACATCCTGTGAGTGCCACACACGCAGTGCAGGCACAGATCACCTCAGCTGGGCTCCCTGTGCCCTGAGCACAGCCTGTCCCCTGTCCCTGACCACGCTGCCATCGTGCCCCGCAGCGGGGACGCGCAGCCCCGGCTGACGTCAGGCAGGAAAACCCTGCTGTGAACCCTCTGCTCCTTTGGGGCACCCTGAGGACAGAGGCAATTGGCAATTAGGGGTCAGCAGGGACACTGCACAGGGCTCAGAGAGATTAGATGGAGCATGGATGTCCACATGGAGCACCCACACTGGATAGTGCTGCTGTATCAAATGCAGGAGTCCCCAGTACAGGGAATGAGCATCTTGTTGCCATTATGTGCAAGAGTTCCATAGTCAGTACATTGCAAGGGTTCCATATTGCTAGAGTTTCATACCTCCTTGATGTTTCTTGTAAGCTGCTCCACTGGGCACTGCCTCTTCCTTGTCCTCGCAGCAGCCAACTGACTCCAGTTCCCCTCAGCCAACCAATCCAGTCTTCCATCATACTCTTTGATGGCTACAGCTGTGGCCTGTTACTATTGGGCCTACTCCTACTGTAATAATTAACCCAGCTGCAACCCTTTAGGGGGTAAGATTACTTTCTATACTACCTTTATTTACTTATATTCTATCCCCCTACAGCTGACTCCATTGATTCAGAAGGCTGAACAATTGCTTGATTAAAACTATACTATATTACATTAATACTATATTAAAGAGATACTAAACTATACCATACAAAGATACTAAAGAATACTAAAGAAAACCCGTGACTGACTGAGGCAGCCAGGGCACAGCTTTGAGCCAGTTGGCCAAGGAATCAAAACAATCCTCAGCAGAATCCAATTGACAAATCACTTCAGGTAAACAATCTTCCTAACACATTTCATATGCGCAAAACAACAGCAGCCGTGAATAGAGATAAGAATTGTTTTCTCTTCTTCTCTGAGGTTTTCCAGGACAAATCCTTGGGAAGTTGTGCGTGCTGCTCTCTGTGAAGAGAGAAGTGGCCACACTGCTGTGACAAGTGTGGACATGAACCAGACAACTCCACCTGGGTCAGGAGCTGGGCCCATGCTCTGGTGGCATTCAAAGGCAACAAGGATGAACCCACTCAGGCTATCAGGTTTGATCTCTCCACCACAGGAAGATGAAGGGCTTCTCCAGTAGACCCAGCATCTTTCTGCAGCATGTTTATTTGTCCCACCATAACTTGGCTGCATCCCTTGTATGTTGGGAAGGCTTACAGTAACCTGGGCATTTTCCCTGCAGTGAGCTGGAAACCAAGGACTCCAGGTAAGGGAAATGTTTTGCCAGTGGGCCATGGCAAGTTCTGCAGACAGTGACAAGGGCTTCCAGTGACTCTTGCCTCTGGGCAAGAGCAGTGGCACACAAAGTTCAATGCAAGTGTGCAGAAGATTTCTGGGTGTCCTGGATTGCCAAGCAAATTGTATCTGTTTGCCATCTATATGGCAGTTGTCTTCTGTTCAGTAGGCAGTTTTCCTTATCTCTTCCACAACCACTCCTCCCTCCAGGGAGACATCTGCTGATAACAGGTTATTGAATGTCACTGAACGGCGGATAAGAACTACAGCATCCCATAGGGAGATGTGAGCCCAGGGGGAGGAGCCAAGCATTCCTACCCAAATATAATCTTGAGATGCTGAAACACCAGCACAGCTTCTCCACTGGATTTCCAAAGGAAGTTAAAGCTGTCTCTTCCACTGCATCTTCAGAGGAAAACTATACCCTTCTCCAGGATCCCTGCTCCAACACAACCACCCCTGACACTGCAGGAGGGCTGCAGCCGCATTTCCAATTGGACTGCTACCAACACCCTGACCCACAGGGTGTCAGGTTGTGTTCTGACTCTGTCAGTGTTGGTTTAGTTTAATGCATTGTTTATTTTATCCTTTTATTTTCTTCCCTACTAAGAACTGTTATTCCCACTCCCATATTTTTGCCTGAGAACCCCTTAATTTAAAATTTATAGCAATTTGGAGGGAGGGGGTTTGCATTTTCCACTTCAGAGGAAGTTCCTGCCTTCATTAGCAGACACCTGTCTTTCCAAACCAAGACACTGGGAAAGAGATGGGAAGGGTGGGGTCATAACAGATCTTAGGAAAGATCTCCCTCCAGCACAATACAAGAGCACAGTGAATGAAAAACAAGAGTCTACAGTTCTTCAGGTTCAGGCACTGTTTTTAAACAAGCACTGGCTGCTAATTTCTTCATGCCTCCACAAAAAAGTGCAGAGACAGTATGAGCCAGGGAGGTGGGGAGGAATGAATAATGTGGCATTCTCTTTTTGCTAAGTGACCTTTTAAAATCAAGGAGCTGAAATCTAAATACCAGGGGGGAGCCTGGGGGAGAAATTGCAGACAGCATTGCTGTTCCATGCTCTAGCCCTCCTTCAGAAAGGCAGCACAGGAGGGTGAGTTAAAGCACAGAGAAAAGGGTCACTCCTTTTTCATTTAAACAACCAGCACAATCATTTTACATTTGGCAGATCATTACTAAAAACCTACTCATAAATTCTGACTCAGTTGGATTAGAACACAAAATTATGGATTCAGACAGCTGCAGAGTACAATGAAATATTGAAACAAGTAGTATCTGGTGTTTACATTAAACATGACATGGCAAATAAAATGGTTTGCTTTGGTGTTTTCTGCATGTGGGCAGCATACTGAAGCCAGCAATGTTTAAACCAGACTTATGCTGCTCTATCTACATTTTGAAGCCTCTATTAAATTCAATCATTGTTTTGTGTGTCCTTACACTCCAGGAACTGATTTGCAGATCATTGTGTGATGCCATTGATCTGGCTGAGTTCTTATTTGCATCTGGCTCATGGCATGTACCTGCCCCTGTTGAAATTCCTAAAGCCAGAGGCCACTACATCAGGAAATCAATTCCTCCTGCAGTAATGCTTGCTCTGAGCCTCATGCATGCCTTTAGCAAGTGATCCTTCATTGAGCCAGAGAATTTCCATGTAAGAGGGGCCAGCATATCATGGGATGCCATGAGTGACCCTGAAAATTGGAATTGCAGCTTATAAGAGGTGAAGTGGTGGGTAGAGAGCGTGAATCTATGTTAAATCTGTGAAAGAGGAGTATTCTGTGGCTCAAAACACTGCCAATGCAGCATTACAGTGTAAAACTCACAGGTGGGTCTGAGTGAGCACTGAAGAGAAGCAAATTTCTGGAGCATCTCTCAAATCTGGCACAGAGGACAGGCTTTGCTAAGTTTTGCCAGACCCAGAGGTCACTGAAGGGATCAGGGAGTTTATTTCTGTCTCCTTGTGACCACAGGCAGCAGGTCACGGCTGGCTGGCTCTGATGGCTTTGAGCAGGGTCCATCCCAGTTTGACCTGCCCTGAGTGAATTGTGACAGAAGGTGCATTTAAGCATCAGAATGACCTGGAGACCTGGTGAATGCTAATGAAAGGTTCTAAGTTTTAATTGTCTGCAGTCACTGGCCTAGTTTGAGCCACCTGCAGAGTAGCAGAAGTCTGTAAAGAGACAGCACTGAAAATCTTAGGCTGTAAAACATCTGCTGGCTTTAAAATGACTTAAATAGATTATAATCATGCTGTGAAGCTGTTTGTTTCAGTTCCCTTGTTTAGATTATACCAAAGAATTGCATTTAGCGGGGGAGGTGATGAAATAGAATTAGATAAATAGGTAGAAGATGCTCCAAATCCTTCCTTTCCTGTGGCAGGCTCTGAAAAGTCATCACCTTTCTCCTGCTGGTGCAGGACTTGGAGACAGCAGGGAGTCAGAGCTGGCATCTGTCACCTCTCTGGAAGTTTGATAGTCAGAGATGCACTAGATTAGTGCAAAACCAGCCCCACAGTCATAAGAGGGCTGGTGCCCAAGACTGCTCAGAGAGTGAGCCTCTGATGAGATTAGTGGGGCGGTGAGGCACAGCACCAACTCCTCCTGCAGCAGGTCACAAACTGCCACAGTTCATTCATGTGAGAAAGGTCAGATAATCAGCATTCAGTCAGAAGGAGAGAAAAAATGAGCCTGGGATTCATCAGTGTTAAAGCAAATGTTATAAATTATGCATGACCACTCATTTATCTGTGAATTTCCATTCATAAGACAGTTGAAGTTTTTTTGAGAGGGGAAAAAACCAAAACTTCTGGTTTGGCTTAGTGTTCAGAAGCTACCCTTTGAGCTGGTAACAAAGTTTTGCCTAAGAAATAAATATCCTCCTAGTCCTAAGCAGTCCAAATGTTTCTTAGTGCAAATTTGATAAGCCAAGAGATATTCTAATTATTTTTCTGTTATACCATAATCCTTTGACCGCTGCTGCCTTCTGATGCATAATTTTGACAACTACATGCTGAAGATTAAGTGTTTTTTATTAATCCTGCCAAAGACATAAAACATTCACAGCTGAGCTTTCAGAACTCCAGTTGCAAACCCCTGCAAGAATAAGAGACCACAGGAGTTCAGGGCAAGATAAGTAAGGGTAATGCATGAATGACATGTGTGTATACATCAAAGTGAACTTTGGTCTTTGGACCTCTTGTTGCCTGTATTCTTAAGAAATTTTATTGCACAGATCATTTTACCAGAACCTGGAAAACAGAGAAAAAGAGGAATTTGAGTAGCTGCTCCTATTGTCACACAATCTTTCATCAGGATCATGTTCCTCCTTTCTGGTCTATCTTCAAATAACTCTGATGCAGAAGACAGATCATCCAGATTATGAATTCAAATGCTTCACCATTCATTAGATTGTTTATCATAAATGCCTAGCCTGTAATTTTTGATATCATTCAAGATTCATTCTCACTCCTCTGTCAGAGGCAGCAAGAATAGATTATTCTCTTTGCAGCAGTCTGCTTGCTGTCTCTCTCTCTTCTCTCCTTTTTCCTCTCCCTTTTTCCTCTCCTCTCCTCATGACCTGCAGACCTCTCTATGTTCTACTTACCTATATATAATCTACATCTTCGCATGTGCCACTCAAATCTGGGGAATTAAGGCATTTCCAGTAGTTAAGAGCCAAGGAATTTGTGTCTCACATGGATCTCTGTGCTCTGTTTGGAGTTTTTAGCAGCACCAGCATATTTAACTTGATCCTGCTTGGACCTGCACAGTCTCCCAGGTACTGTGGTGAGCAGAAATGGTTTAAGCAGCTCGACCCCATCCTCTGTCTTTCTACCTCACTTGACTTTTACTGAAGGTTATTATTTTGCACTTGTCCACATCAATTTTCCTCACACTTGTTCATCTCACAAAGCAGTTTTTTCTGTCTTGTAGTAGCAAAAAAACAGAGCAGGAATTCACTGATGAAAACACTGAAGAGTGCAAGACCCACTGCAAACGCTGTGACAAACTACTCAATTCATCACTTTAACAGCAAACTTGTGACAACTCCCTGTGTCTGATTATTCCACCAGTTTTGCACCAATTGTGTTTTTTTCTTGCTCAGTTGCTTCTGCCACTTGTTTATGAGGACATCGTATGGGGTATTACTGAAAGTCTTAAGTAAAAGATGCATTTCTTGCCTACTCCTCTCTCCACTGGCCTTTATCCTTTCAGAGAGAGAGAGAGAGATAATATTTCCTTTACATGATTTTTTCTTAACAAATCTGTGTTAGCTGAAATCCATTCTTCATTATTTGCCGGGAAGATTATTTGTGTATTGTTTACAAACTGCTCAGCTATTTATTTAAGGAGAAGAGTATTTATATTTTTACTGTCTTCTGAATGCTGAAGTTACCCCAACATCCTTCCCTTTCCTTCGCCCTTTCCTCACCCAGTAATAATGTTTGTGCGCCCACTCTGCTCCACTTTGTTACCCATTAAATTCTAGTTAAAAGTAGCTGGGTTTTCCTCCCTGTTTGGCTGAATACTTCTGCACCTCAGTGCTCTGGCCGGAAGAAGCCTTTCCCTTTGATTTTCAGACTGGATTTATTTATTTCTGGGCAGTTTATACCTACTTTCTCTTCTGCTAGGTCTGTCCTTTGACTTTAGCTGTTATTTTCTCTTCCTGGTGTTTATCCCCAAGGACAGCTTTGCAATTTTATCCCTTTCAGACTTCATTTTTCTAGAGTAAACACAAACACTGGCCACCTATTTTTTTTTTCTTGCATAAACTAGAATACCCTATCAATTCCAGGAATAAATTTTCTGCACCTTTGACTGTTGGATTTCCTCTTTTTTCAGCACAGATGACCTGGCTTGTCCCAAGAACACCAGGTGAGAGCTCAGTGGTCCCTGGTGGTGATGTAGCTGGGGGTCACCTTTGCCTCTTCCATCGCTGCATCTGGCTGGTGTCTCAGCCCAGGAGTGACTCACAGCTTTTTAAACACCCTAAAAGAGAAACCCCCATTTTTCATCCCAAAATGCATGAGATCATTCTGTGCTGCAGAGCATAATCCTTTTTTTATTGTTTTGACAAGCTTCAAAGGCATGTGTTTATTCGTGTGATTCCCCAATGCTCTTTGCATTCATGCTGCTCTCCAGCACAGTCCATGACTTAACTCCAACTTCCAATGCAAGAAATTACTCACAGAAATACTTTATTGAGATCACTCTCCTGAGAAGTTTTGGAAGAATAATCCCTGTTCCCTTTACTTACTCCCTGTTTCTCTTGCTCCTTCCCTACCAATACCTTCCAGCTCTGTCTGCCTTCTCTGGAAACTTCTACCATGAAATCAAACCTGAAATACAAAAAAAGAGGGACATGTGCTTCACTTCTTACATTCGCAGCATCAAATCTTGTGAAACAAAGCTGAGAAGAACTCTGGGTAAGACCAGGGCTGATCCAGACTCCTTTTTGCTGTGTTAATGTAATTCTAGGCACAGGGCTGTATCCTACAGCAGCTTTTTATTTGGGATTAACATCCCACAGTAAACTGTACAGCTCTCCATTATCTCTCCTGAGCAGAGAGAACTGATTGCTTTCATTTAATTAAAATAAGATGCCATGCTTTGGCCCTCACTCCCACACACATTCAGCCCAAACTCAACAGCAGCATTTCTTGAAGCCTGACTTGTGGGGTTAGTTTCTTTCTTGGTTTTGTTTTGTTTTAGTTTGCTTTTTCTTTGTTAGCTCTTTGCATTCTTCTAGTTTTGAGTAGCAGATTAACAAATTAATAAGTGAGAATCACCATTTTAAGTTTAGGTAACTTTGCAACAGCCCTGTGCCTCGGGGAACTGAAGCACAGAAGTAAAGGGTCAAATCTGCCACTGCAGATTTATCCCAGTGCAATTCAGGGAAGCAGACAGCTGTATAAAACTGCAGTTACACAGTGATTAACCAAGCTATTTGATTTGCGCTTAATGGTTTATTACAGTCTTCTTTTAGTTTGGCTATATTTACTAAATCTGCTGTGGAGCAGCTTAGGGTCAGGATGCTAAATCAGCATGATGATTTTCAAACACTGTGCTGCTGTAGAGAAATTCACATATTTTTGCATGTCTGCTCTGCCCAAATGAAATGCCTGATTCAGCAGCAGCAGCAGGGGCTGAGTGCTCAGCCAGCAGTGGGTGACACAGCTCCCCAGAGCCCAACCCCTCTGCCTGCGCCTCCTGGGCACCACGGGTTATCCAAGGACACACTTTCAAGTGCCATTCCTTTTGGAGGGAATTAGGCTGTCTGAAGTGTGATTTATACCTAAGAAAATATGATAATTGACTCAGAGCTGAGTGCTTTGACCCATCTGACTTTGATGTCCGTGTTCTTTCCCCAGTGCCAGGTCACGCTCACCAGCGACAGAATTTTCCACTTTTCATCCTTGTTTTGAGTTGACTGAGATCTGCCTTTTCCCTTAAGCTGGATAGCTGTTGCCATCTCCCTGCCTGTTGCAGAAAAAGGCTGAGCAGGTTTTCATCTTCAGGGATTCACTGGAGGGCAGGATCACTGAAAAGGCAGCCAGAAAGATACAAAGGGTAGGTTCAAATTTTAAAAAACCCTCCTTTTGGTTTGCCTGCAGACAGCCCTGAAAGGATCCTCTCCAAATGGCACCCCTTGTTTATGGGGAAAGGTTGTGCAAGGTGATTCCTGCAGCCAGAAACAATCTCTGGGAGATTTCTTGACTCGCTGAGCAAGCTGATTTACAGCCAGTGGGGGCTGAGAAGTGAAACTCTCTGTGTGGGTACTCTTGGTTTAGTGTCTGATGAGGGTTAAAGCCACTGGGCCATAAATATCCTCAATATGCTCCCAATCAAATCAGGCAGTGGTAAAGGGTCAGGCTCCTGTTTCAGGACAGATGCTGGAGCAGGGAAAATTGGCTGATTTGTGCCAATTCACTTGGCCCCACTTGATATCCAGTAATATTTATGAGCCCCACTGTGCTGAAAGAAGGGGAGACAGCTCCTGTACCTCGCAACAGTGAAATTGATGCAGTGTGAAGCTCCACAACCCTGCCTGGTGCCTCACCTTGTGGGAGGAAATCCACCCACTGCTCTTGGAAGGGCACGGGCAGGCACTGGGGTTGTGTAGGACCTGTCTCTCTAATTACACACAGCCACTTCCTCCCTTCTGAGCTGAAATCCATCAGAAAATGCAGGGTAACAGCACTGATTTTACCGCTTCTGGCATAAAACCACTCTGCCTTTCAGCTGTTGAATACACCCTGGAGCTGGTGTTGGTGCAGAGGGGAAGAGGAGCTGTTTTGCTCAGAAAGGCACTGCAAAAATTCAATGCCCAGAAATTATTGCTCTCTGTCCTTGTAATGACCTTTTAGTTATTTTAGTCCTTTTAGTCTCTAGAAGCAAAGAGATTTTGTGGTTTTGCTTATCTACTCATTTGCTCTCTCCTCTTTTCATCCCTCTTCCCCCCAGGCTTTAGGGCCAACCAAAGACCTCAGCTCTGTGAAGCCAACTGAGTCCCAGGAGGGATGGGGCTCAAAGAATTAAACCCAGGCTTGTTAACCCAAAACGCCTCCCAGGACAGCCAGGATCTGACTGTCTGAGCCTCTTTTCAATCAGTTGCAACATAAATGGTTTGGGATGATGACAAACCTTTGGCCATGGCTCCCTGGGAGCTGGAGCCCTCCTGGTGCCACAGGTGTTGGCTGTCTTACCCATATCATTATCTAGCTGGAAAACATGCAGGGATGCTAATTTAAATGTCAGGTCTGCTTAGGATTTTATCATCAAAAGGACATTGTGCAGCTATTATGTGACTCGCACAATTCATTTCAGGGAATGCCTCCTCTGGTGACCCAAAGTTGGTGGCAGCTCAGCACAGACTGAATATTAAACTGGAATTTTATTAGGCTGCTGTTTAAGGATGAATCCAGCTGAAAACCACCTCCAGAGCTGCCTGGATCCTCTTCCAACTGTTTAAAACAAGTGTCACTAAATCAGACAAATGCTGGTGCTGGGACACAGCAGGCACTAATTTAACCCATATGCTCTGGGAGTGCTCCTACATCTGTTGGTTCTGGGCAGAACTAAACAGTGGAATTAAATTTTTTTTCTCCCCCCTATCAAGTAAAATTGTATCACAAGCAAGCCATGCAGTTTTAAGCCCACTGTGGCAGCTCACTAATTGGTGTTCTCATAGTGGAAACTCAAACACTGCTGAGCAGTTTGGGGCAGGGCTGGTGGGTTTCCACAGCCAGATTTTGGGAGGGGAGGATGCAGGGATGGTTCCTGTCAGGATCTGCTGCATGCTTCCCTTGTGCCCATGGAGCCAAAGCCATCTGGCTCTGAGACAGCCCCGACCCTGGCGAAGGCTGAGTGATGGTGGTGGTGCCTCTGGGGTGATGTGTGTAAGGAAGGGGAAACCTCCATCCTCCAGCTGCAGAGAGGAATGAGAACGTGTGGGAGGGGCAGCTCTGCAGATCCCAGGTCAGGGCAGAAGGAGGAACAGGAGCTGAGATCCCCCTGCAGCCCCTGGGGCAGCCCATGGTGAGGCAGCTGTGCCCCTGCAGCCCAGGGAGATCCAAAGGAGGCTGTGACCCCATGGGAACCCCACAATGGAGCAGTTTGTGGCCCCTTGGGAGACCCACACTGGAGCAGTTTGCTGCCAGGATATGTGACCCCAAGGGAACTCCACACTGGAGCAGTTTGCTGCCAGGACCTGTGACCCCATGAGAACCCCACACTGGAGCAGTTTGCTGCCAGGACCTGTGACCCCATGTGGGAAATGTCCCAGTGAAGGCAGGAATGATGCAACTGACTCCATGTTCTCAGAAGGCTAATTTATTATTTTATAATACCATATTATATTAACGAATACTAAACAATACTAAAGAATATGGAAAGGATACTTACGCTAAAAAGATAATAATGAAAACTCATTACTCCTTCGAGAGTCCTGACACAGCTTGGCCCTGATTGGCCACAGAATGAAAACAACTCACAGCAGAATCCAATGAAACAATCACCTGTGGGTAAACATTCTCCAAACACATTCCACATGAGCACAACACAGGAGAAGCAAATGAGATAATATTGTTTTCCTTTTCTCTGAGGCCTCTCAGCTTCCCAGGAGAAAAATCCTGGGTGAAGGGATTTTATTAGAGCATGTGAATGTCACAAGGACCTGTGACCCCATGGAAACCCCACACTGGAGCAGTTTTCTGCCAGGACCTGTGAGCCCTTGGGGGACCCATGCTGGAGCAGCCTGTTCCTGCACAATTGCCCCCCATGGGAGGGACCCATGGAGAAGTTCATGCAGGATTTGTCTCCCCCATCAGAGACTCCATGCTGAAGCAAATGAAGAGTGTGAGGGACTCCTCTCCTGAGGAGGAGGAAGTGGCAGAGAAAATCTGCGATGGATTGCCCACAGTCCCCATTCCCCGTCCCCCTGTGCCACCAGAGGCAAGGAATTAGGGAATTTGGGAATGGATTTGAGCCCATGAAGAAGGGAAGGACAGGAAGGAGGTGTTTTTAAGATTTGTTTTAATTTCTCCTTACCCTGCTCTGATTTGATAATAAATTGATTTATCCTAGTAGTGTTTGTTTCTTCTGTGACAGTAACTGGTGAGTGATCTCTCCCTGCCCTTTCCAAGCCTTCAGATATATTTTTCTCCCTTTTCCAGGTAAGGAGAGGAGTGCTGGAGTGGCTTTGGTGGGCACCTGCCATCCAGCCTGCCTCATCTAACCACAGCTGGAAATCATGGATAAACTTGGCTTGGTAGGAGAGACCTGTGGCATGAAGGAATTACCCTGAGAGAGATGAGTTATTTATAATATGAAGCCAAATTTTTGGTTTCTGTAGGAATTTGCCTCTCACCATTCCTCTCTCCTCATAGCCCTGGCTGTCCCAGGGTGTGCAGTGTTACAACCTCTCCAGTGAAACTTTATCTCCTCCTTGCCTTCACAGAGCTTGGCCACATTATTGCTGATTTTGTGGAAAATTTATGCTTCCCACACT
>NW_005054516.1:44215-70862 GCF_000277835.1 Geospiza fortis
CTTTACTCCTTTTATCAAACATCTTTACTCTCTGCCATCTTGTTCCTTCACTGTTTCATTGTATTTGCAGTGTTTTACTTCTCTTACTTATGATCTTGTCTTGTTCTTTAATAGTTCAACAGCTGAGAAAGGGATAAGGGAAAAAAAATCTACTTTCTATTCTTTTAAAGATGGCATGTAAAGTAGAAATCAATATGACATCAGTACCTGATAGGAATATGTAGCTCAAATAAGTATAAATGTCCTAATTATAGCCAAGGTCAGGCTCCCAAATGCTCAGAATTCAGTGTTTGTATTATATATTTTATTATTATCATTGCGTGCTTTGATGAATTTGAAGCTTAGTCATAGAAAATGAACATGGAATATCCACCTCAACTGAAATTTTGCTATTTTATGTTGAAATTGGTATGAAAATGATCTCAAAATACTTTGAAAGAAGAAATTTTGATTTTCTTTTTGAGATTATAAAAAGAACCTTGATGGCATATTTCCTTCCAGTAATTTTAGGCTGTGTCACTCCAGGTGCATATGAACAGTAGAATGCTACTTTGACCAGATCAGTGCACATTATATTAAAATATTAATACTTTAATGATATTCATGGTTATTTACATTGTTATTGAAAAGGGACATCCAAATAAACTAATCCTTATTAAGAAGGGAAGATTGCAATGAACATTTAATTGGGCTTTCTGAAATACAGTGAATATGAAATTTCTTCAGTAATTCTGCTTCTCACCTAATGACTGCAGACTGAACATATCTTTTTTCAAAGACATTTAGTCTTGATTTAGAAACTCCCAAATGAAAAAGAATTTACCATGAGCCTCAGTAATTTGTTCCAGTGGTTAATTATCATGCCTTAAATATGTACATCTTATTTTCAGCTTGCATGAGGTTTACTCATATATTAATTGTATATTTGATTGTAATTTGCTCTATCTTAGCTAGTTAAATGCAATGCACTTTTTTTAATTCTCTGATTGGATGACATCTTTAAATAACCAACTTAGCATGAATTACAAAGTTTTACAATCAATTATACAAATGCAAAAATTCAAGAATTGAACTTCAGCTGAAAAAATCAACAGATAGATTGTTCAGCTGTGGTCCTCCAGTTTTAGAATATGGGCAGGAAGGAAATTTCAAAGAATCCTGTCCTGGTATCCAAGCATACAAATTTCTGTCTGTTTTCCCGATGATTTTCTCAAAAAGCACAGAAATGCCTCTAATGTGTAGGAACCTCTGAGCAACCTGGGCTGGTGGAAGGCGCCTCTGCCCATGACAAGGGGTTGGAATGAGAGGATCTTTAAGGTCCCTTCCAACCCAAACCATTCTGTAATTCTATAATTTGGGAAATAAGCCCTGACACTTGATTTGGGAAATAGATCCTTATACAGAGACATGATATAGAGATAATACAAATGTCAGAGATAAAGAGGGCACAATTTTTCTGGCCTCTTTTCATTAACAAAAGGAGAACCTAAGGTGAGAAATTCACATATAAATGAAATGAGATGAGTTCTTATCTGTGTTCTAGGTGCACACTTTGATTTGTACAAAAGAATCAGAGAGAGGGGGAAAAAATCACATGAATGTAAATGAAACTTGGAAAAAAGCATAACATCCTCACTGAAATGTTAACCTTCATTGAGATGTGTATAATTCCTCCAGGATTCCCCAGATTAATCTTGTTTTTCAGCCAAATGTTTTAGGAAGAAAATGATTCACTAATGAGTTTAATTCTCGCCGGTGTGACGGGATTTGGGGAGGGCTGGAAATGATGCATGCTGTGGAGGCTGAAGTGGCACCAGAAGTGGGACAGGGCTCTCTACTGCAGTTGGCAGGGTCATAAAGCAGGCAACAAGAGGATAAAAGATCAATCTGTTGTTCAGGAAGAGCAGGGAGGTAAGGGAAGGATAGCAGGCATGCTGGGTGGGAGGCATCTGCTCCTATTTCAGTACCCAAAGGTGGCTCTCTCCAATATAAATACCCAAAAGGTGGCTCTCTGCAATTTCAGCACCCAAAAGATGGATTTCCCATTTCAGTACCCACAAGGTGGATCTCTCCCATTTCAGTACCCACAAGGTGGGTCTCTCCAATTTAAGTACTCAAAAGGTGGATCTCTCCAATTTAAGTACCCAAAAGATGGCTCTCTGCAATTTAAGTGTGGGAACCCAGGAAACTCCTCTGACTGCCCTGGAGGGCTCGAGACCCCGCCCAGGGTGCTCAGAGACCTTAGCACAGAGCCCAAGACCCCTGTGCCTTTGATTTAGCCCTTGGAAAAAACAATTGCCAACCTTGTATGAAGAATTACAAGCCACGAAAGTTTAAGTAGAATGATACTGAATTTATCGTGGGGTGAAAAATAGATTTTTTGTGGGGGGTTTTAGAATGGGGGTTCAGGGGGCAAGATGGAGGGATCTGGACTTGTCCCGCCTTTCTCCTTCTTCTTCTTGGCCTCCATCTTCTGGGTGATGTTGGCACTTTTAGACTGGTCTAGAGTAGAAACTCACTGTCTAACGTAGATGATAGGTATTGGAAAGTAATTGTAAATATTGTACACGTAGTTTTTAGTAAAAAAAGATAACACCGCCCTGAGGGCAGGCAGAATGTGCCTCTGACTGTCTTGCTGAGCAGACCTCGGCAGGACAGGAGAAAGAATTTTATGGATAAGATACAATAAACAACCTTGAGACCGAGAAATGAAGAGCTCTGGCTCCTTCTTCAAGCGCTAGGCTGGGAAAAGAGACTTTCTACCTTTTCTCGGGGTCACTCTGACCAGCTAGAGGCCCTGAAGGTGGCTCTCTCTAATTTCAGTACCCAAAAGGTGGATCTCCCATTTCAGTACTGAAAGGTGGCTCTCCAGGTGGATCTCTTCATGGCTCTTCCAGCTGCAGGGAATGAGTGAGTGGCCCCAGGGGAGCCTGCTTCCAGCCTTTCAAGTGGATAATGTTCATTGCCTTACATGTCAATCTCTCTCCACTGACTACGGAAGAAAGCCTGGAGTGATTACTTTGAGGGCAGATGAATCCCCAGCCCAGACAATGGTCCATATTCCCTCCCAAAGGATGATGTGGAAGGAGCAGCTGACCCATCTCATCTCTTAATAATCTGCTGAGAAAGGAGCCAGTGCCTGCAGTCGGCTAGCAGAGATCTGCAGAGGGTTTTTCCTCTCACACAATTTATGTTTTTGCTGTTAGACGTGATTGGGGTTGGATGACATGAGGGGCCATACAAAATGACTTGTCACAATATTATTACCATCTTTATTTCATGTTGCCACACTCTGTGCTCCTTTACACTGCCTCAATAAGCCCAACCCATATAAACTTTCTCCAAACCTTTTAATCCTATTTCTCTGTTCCATGATCTGGGATCTTTCATGGTCCTCATTTCATTATGAACTCAATTTCCATACCTCTGTCAGCTTTCCAACATCACCTGGGCTCTGCAGATGAGCTCCTGCCAGAGCTAAACAGCAGGAGCTAGAGAGGAGAGGAGCAGAAAACCTGCATTTAGCATTATCCTGGGAACATTTTCATAATCCAAAGTTGTGTGGTTTTTGTCATTAGCTGGAGGCATCCTGCACTCCCCTGCTCCACAGGACTTTATGTCCTGAGGTACAGGAGTGTGTTACACACCTCATGGACCTGCTGAGAAGCTGCAGGGGACATGCTTTGGGTCCCCTTCTCCTCAGCAGCCTGGCCAAGAGAACAGAGCCCCACATGGAAATGCTGATTCCTGGTGCTGCTGACGCACAATTTGTGATTCAGGCAGTAAATTGGGCTAATGGGTGTAAATAAAAGATCAGTGTTCAGAGCAGAGAAAAGGGCTGTAAATTGTAGGGTGAGGGGGGTTTTATGTGCCTGGATATAAATCCCTCCCCCTCTCTGGAGAGAGGTCACTGTTAGGATCCTATGGGGACAGATTGAGGGATTCAGGGTTTTCAGTCTGGAGAAGGCAAGGCTCCAGAGACATCTTGTTGCAGCCTTCCAGCACTTAAAAGGGGATATAAAAAAAAGAGAGAGTGACTTTTTCACACAGACAGATAGTGATAGGACAAGGGGGAATGATTTTGGACTAAAAGAGGAGAGATTTAGCTTAGATGTTAGGTGTGCCTGCCCACTGTAGCAGAGTTGGATTAGCTGATTTCTAAAGGTTTTTCGTTTCCAACCCAAACAATTTTTTGATTCTATGATTTTATTATTTGAATTATTTTTTAATTATTTTATTTCTTTTATTTACTTATGTTTTATTTATTTTATTTATTGTTTACTATATTTTATTAATTTATTATCATTATTATCATTTTATTATTTCTATTATGATTTTATTATTTCTATTATCTATTTTATTATGTCTATTATTATTATTCTATTTTATTATTTATATTCTATCTCCTGTGGTGCTATTGCAGCTTTGTACACTAAATGTCCTATGCTTGGAGCACCACGAGGTGATTGCTCTCGTGAGGAAGAGGTTTCAATGATGGCCAGGGACCCTGCTGGAGTTCTGATATTATTTATTTACACTACCAGATTTTCTTGGATGTTCCAACTGCAGCTGATCACAATCCTATCTCAGGACCATGCACTTCCAAGAAGTCTCCTTTAGCAGTAGTTTAATCTGTGATTTGCACTTCCCATGATTGTCTTGGTATATTCAAACTGCTCCTCTTCTGCAGTTATCTTCCAGAGCTCTGTTCTTTTCCTGATTGCTTGCTCTGACCCTGTTTTCCAGGACCAAGGGAAAGAAGAAGTGTGTAGGTGTTTAATCTAGTAAATATCACTCCATGGTTGAACCAGATGATTATAAATGAGTTGCCAGAATGTTTACCTCAGATTTTTGCTTTCCCCAGTCCCCATGTTAATAGTATAAAGGAGTCCACATTAAAAAAATCTTTTTTTCTCTTTTTGGGTTCACCTTACCGACTTTTCTTAGGCTAGAATGCAACATGTCCTGGAAAGAGATGCTTGAAAACTCACAGAGGGGTAAAATAAATAGCTAAGAATTATTTTGTTTACTCATATGTGGTAACTAACAGAGAATCAAGCAGATCATGACCTTATTTCTGATATTAACAGCAATTTGTTATGAGAATATGGTCTTCAGGTTCAAGGTCTAATAAAAGACCTGTTTATTTTCTTTTCTATATATTTACATTTCACTGGGTTTATTTTCTTGTGCTTGGGTTTCTACTGATTGCTGTTTGACACGCATTACTTTTGTGTAGTTCATGGTGAATTTCTCATTTGTGTCAGTATTTGCTCACATCAGAGTGCCCCCTGTTCAGTTTTAATTGAACTCCTGGTGAAGTAAATGTTCTTGAGTCACAGATTTTCATCAATGATAATAGTAAAAAGACTAGATGCCCCAGGACGTTTTCCTTTATTTATTGCAGTGAATGTGATTTAGATACATGGAAATACGTGAAGATCCAGTAAAAGAGATAGTTACAGATTAATGCAGAAAGAAAAGAGCAGGGTGGAGTGACAGCACATTCCCTGCATGGGTCCTGCTCTTCCAGTGAGAAGCTGGCTATTAAACAGCAAGACCTCTGGAGGTTCTTTTGATCTCTGCTTGGTAACTTCCAGTATTTTTTACCTGGACCAGGTCATCACAGCTGGAACAATCCATGTGCTTGCACAATCCTTCCTGATTTTTCCTTTGTTTTCGTGGGAGTGAGGAAGTGAGAGCATGGGTTGATCTCTGCAGCTCCTTCACACTGGAACTCAGCCTGAGCTGTGGTAAGTTCTGAAATGTCTGGAGAGAGGATGGTGCTTGTCTGTGCACTTCCTCCAGCTGCCAAGCACAGTGATTGTCTTACAGAATCGATCCAGAATTGGATTGGCAAAATGTGAGCTCATGGGATTGCTTTCTTAACACAAAGGAAGAAAAACAGAAATACTGCTAGAAATAAAACAGTCAAAAAAAGTCAGAAGAGACCATGACAGCTTCAGTTCACTATACCCATAAGGTCAGATTCAAGCTAAATACATTCTCTGGTTTTCTTTTAAAGTAGTGTCACAGATCAAAATCTCCATGTTCATGTTTTTCAGCTGACTCTGCCCTGCTCTCTCAGGGCTGTCAGTGGGTGTACACCCTGGCAGTGACACCAACACAAACAGGAGAAATAAAATTCCAGGGTAAGAGCCTGAGAAATTTATTACTGAAGTTCTTGCACACATCCTCCCACCACTACCAAGGCTGTTTGCAATGGGGGGAGCCCTTCAAATTAAAATTGCATTTTAGACCAAGACTTCCGCGCTTGTAAAATCAATAGGAATGCCTGGTGCTTTTCTTCCAAAAAGATCAAAGGAATGCTTTTAATTATTGCAGGTTGTAACATCCTTGGCCAGGCTGGGCCAATGCCTCCCACTTACATTTGCTTCCATATTCAATGGAAAAGAATTTGTCTGTTTGCCATACTTTATTTGCTTTCTATGAATACTCTTGTGTAGCAGGGTAATTTCCTCAAAATGATGGATTTTAAGCTGAAGGACTGTCACTGAAATATTTTCTGAATTATCCCTTCACCAGGATTTCTTCTCCTGGGAGACAGAGAATCCTCAGAAAAGAATGAAAAAAATAATTATCTGATTGCTTCTCCTGTGTTTGCTGCTTTGGAATGTGGACTGGAGATTATTTACCAACAGGTGCATCTTTGATTGGATCCTTGTGAATTGTTTTAATTTGATGACCAATCACAGTCCAGCTGTGTCAGACTCTGAGGAGTCAGTCACGTGTTTTTATTATTCATTCTTGTTAAGTCTTCTGTCTGTATCCTTCTCTTTCTTTAGTATAGCTTTAGTATAGCAATATAATATAATATAATATAATATAATATAATATAAATATAAGCCTTCTGAGAACATGGAGGCAGATTCCTCATCTGTTCGTCTCGTCCTGGGGAAACTCAAACAAAGGGCAAATTTCAAAGGCAAATTGACAGTGCTGCCACCTCAGCACAAGGGAATGTCCCCACAGCAGCTGCTGAACACCAAGATGCATTTGGAGATTCAGGCTGAGAGGCCCCAGCAGTGCAAAACCCTTCATCCCTCTGGGTGCAGGTGCTGTAGCTGGGCCCTCAGTGTCACACAGATGCAATTTTCCCAATGGATTATTGAACATCTCAGTATTTACACAGAGACAGCCCAGCAGCAGCAGTAACACCCAATGAGAGATCCAGAGATCATAATGCCATGCATTAATTGATAAATAAACCCACAAGCCAGTCTGAACAACAGAAAGTGTTCAGGATATGACATGCTGAAATTGGAAACAAGGCAAACTGCTCACTACACAATATTTATGCATGTCTACAGGATGGGGAAATGTGAATGTTGAACTACAGAGGCAGAGAAAATTGGACGTGCTCCAGGGAGCTCATGATCCATGAATTTCATGAGATGAAACAGATGGATGGAGCAGACACATGGAGGGGGTAGGAGGAGGTGGGAGGATGTGTTAAAGGAAATGGCTTTGTAGAATTATCAGCACTTCATTTTCTAACACAGATCTCCCTATGACACCAAAGATGTTGCTGAAAACCAGGGTTGGGCTTTTTCGTAACAAACAATGTCTGAAGGAATTGGAGGAATTTTAAAAAGTGATGAATTTGGGAACTCTAATGCAAACCTTGAGGAATTGGAGATGTTTGTCCTTCTGACACTGCACCCAGGAATTTTGCTCACTGTCTCTGCTCCTGATGCTCCAAAGGTAATGGACAGAGTCACTGGTTAAAATGGGCTTTGGAATTAGGCCCTACATGGTCACTGTTACTGAGCTTATGGATATAATTAATTTGTTTATATAAAGCCCTTGGAAATATGTAAGAGGAAAAACTTAGTTATAAGGTATTAAAAAACAAAACCAAAAAGAATAAAAAAACCCCAAAACCTTGTAAAAAAACCGCATACAAAACAAACAAAGAAACCCCAAACCAAACCACCACCAACCAAAAAACCCTACCCAAAACACCATTGCATGTTCACACTTGTCATGGTTAGACACATTTACATGTCCCTCTTCATGTGACAAGTGACCCTGACACCTCCAGAGTTATTGTTGTGCTTAATCACAAGGGCTGTCTATGTGTGAAATATTTCTATTTATTCTTGCTAGAAATGTCCTAAAGCATTGGTTGGGTACCCAAGGCAAGGAACTCTCAACTAGCCCTGCCTGTTAGAAATTAATTACATTTTCCACTCTAATTCTGTCCCAATTTTTGTATCTCTGCAGAGCTGGAACTTGCTTTTTGTACATCTAAACCATCAGATTGTAGAATTGTAGTATTTATTGATGGATGTTTAGAAAGCACCTGAGCTGCTGATGTTCACAAATCACCAGAGATGAGTTCACTTTGGGTAGTTAATACAGGTATGGCTCAGAGAAAGCCCTGCAAGATGGATTCAGGTTCAGAGGTGTTGCCTGGTGTAACCTGAGATCCCCAGCACATGTGGACATCTGTGCAGACTAATAAATATGATATAGGAATAATGGGAAAGCTGTGCCCTTCTAAAGCAGATGGTGGAGACCACATATCATGCTCTGGGGCCTCTTAAATCACATCAGAATCTTGCTTCAGCTGCTGAATTGTGTCCTCCATCTCTGGTGGCTGTGATGGAAATTCAGACATGCAGTAAATGTACAAGACTGTGATTAGGTGCCTTTGTGATCAGATCAGTCTCATCTCACTGTGCACTTGTGCCCCTTCCCCTGCTCCTCACTCTTCTCCCCAGTGCTCGTGGGGGATCATCCCTTGCCCAGTCCCTGTGAGCCAGGGGTTAATTCCAAGGCAATGCAGCTGGCAGAACCCTGGAATGCAGGAACACCTCGGAGCTCAGCACAGCACTGCAGCACTACAGTAAAACCAGGACCCCTGATGCCTGGGAATGATTGGCATCTGACTCCAGGGCTTCAGAATGCTGAACTCTCACTTTATTAAAACTATACTATATTACATTACAACTGTATTAAAGAGACACATACTGTACTATATTATTCTTACTACTAACTCAAAACTCATGACTGTCTGCCCACAGCCAGGACACAGCTTTTTGTGCTTGGCCAAGGAAACAAAACCATCCTCAGCAGAATCCAATTACCAAATTCCTTCAGGTAAATAATCTTCCAACACATTCCACATGTGCAAAACAACAGGAGCAGCAAGCAGAGATAAAAATTGGTTTCCCCCTGTGCTTCTCCAGGAAAAAAACCTGAGAGAGAGAATTATGTCTCTTTCTGTTCAGGGGGCATGTGAATACCACACAGCACTGCTCCACATTCACCTGTGGCCATGCCACATCCACATCCCCATCATTCCACATCCCCGTGTCCAGCAACTTGCCAGGAGTCTGCATTCCCAGGAGTGAAGTAGCTCCTGCACAGGACCCCAAATTCAGGTCAGTGGAAGGTGAGAGTTTGCTTTGCTTGCTCCTTTCATACACATTATCATACAAACTCTCTGCCTCCTCCATATTATTTTCAATTTTTTTTTTCCAAACAATTTTGAGAGCTTTTTCATCCTTTTCTGGCTGCCTACATAATGTAGTTGCTAACCATGAGCCATCCAGTAATGAAGTGGATTCTTTCACAAAGATCCTTATTTACTGACTGCTCTTCATCTTCCTTTGAAACTCCAGAGAGAAAGCTCTGCTAAAATCCCTACAGAAAAATCCCCACGAGGCAGAGGATAGAGGAGGGAGAGAAGGGACAGCAGATGTGTTTTGCTATTTCTATTAAACAAGTTTCTGTGATTCACAACAGTGAGCTTGTGCCTCCATGTGATTGAAGGAAGTTTGCAAACTCTCTGCTCTGGCTGTTGCTCTGCTTCTCCCTTTCATCTTGCTGTTTGTCATATATTCACTTTCTGCCTCTTGTCTTTTCTGACATTTTCACTATCTCAGGGGGGCAGCACTGGCACTTTCACACATCACCATAATAGAAATAAAAGCTTGAAAGATCTAGATCTGAGGCGTGCCTATTCCTGGGGCATTGCAATGAGACATCATGAAAGATGTAGCTTGGCTGGATACTCAGGAGATCACAAGAAACCTGGAACCATAGCTCCTGAGAATAACTGAGTTGATGAAAGCAGACAAACATCTCTGCACTTCTTTTTCTGGTAAAAAATCCTGTCAGAAATTGACATTTTTTTTTCTGTGCATGTGGTTGAGATGAAATTCTGTTTTCCAGTGGGGAAGTAATGTTTTATTTAGGTTTTTTTGATGAATAGCTCTGGCCTGTCTACATTGACACATACTTCACACAATGAAAGTGAAAACACCCCAATGAATCCTTCCAAAGTCCTGAGGAGTTTCAGCTCAGGATGAATTAAAACAAGTATATTTGGGTCAGATCCTCTATCAGTCCAGACTGGGCCAGTCCTGATACAATCAGTTAAACCATATCAGTTTATATGATGGAATATGACACAAAATATCATACCGAGACACACGAAATGCAATTCCAGTCATCAGTGCTGCTGCAGGCATGGTTCAGGGATCACCAGTCACTTTTGCAATTTGCACCTGTGTCAGGTAGCAGAGCAGCCCCTGAGTTAGCTGGGAGTTAACTCTGTTCTCTCTGTCTCATTGCCAGAATAAAAATTACCCAACTGGTGTCACCCATTGGGAGCAATTTCTTCCTGCCTGCAAATCCCATCTGCAGGAGCTAAGGCATTTCCCAAATATTTTACAACCAAGAAATAAAGTATATCAAAACTAATCCACTATATCAAACAATTTTGGATAGCTTTACATGAATATCTGGCTACTAATCTTCAAGCACTTCAGGGGGAAGAAAGAGAGACCTATTTAGCATGTGCTGATGTGTTGTTGTGACAGGTGATGCAGGCAGAAGCCCATTCCCAGATGGAGGAGCCTCAGCAGCTGGATCTCCCAGTGGAGATGCCTGGTGATGCATCCCCACCTCCATCCTCGGGGGCAGCTGGCTCAGGATGCTCAGATCTGAGTCTGCCAAGGGTGCTGAGATTCTGCTAAGTACAGGATGCTCACACACTTGGGGCCCTGCAGCTCTGTCTGCCAGCTGCTGGTATCACCTCAGGCTTTTAAAAAATACCTCAAAATGCAATACCCTCACTCTCCAGCTGACAGAAGGGATTCAGTTCTCCAGGTGTTCCTAAAACATCCCAGCAGGACAGGTGTGGGGTGGCAGCAGGCACTGGGGCTGAGGCAGACAGCAATCCTTGTTAATTTGGGGGATTGGCAGCCTGATGTTAGGGCTGCAAGAGCAGGGAAAGGAGCCTGAGCATATTGAACCAGCGACACTCCTCCTGAGCCATGGACAAATAATAGCTTGACATTTGTGAGTGTCAATAGCAGAGGGAGGGACAGCAGCACACGTGGCTGATTTGTCCGCTCCACGTGTGCACAGCAATCTCCTTCAAATTCCAGCTGCATGTGCATTTCCTTTTGATCATCAGGAGTTGAAGGGAACTTGAAGGAACACACCCACCAAGCCCTCCCATCCCTCCTCAGTTTGGTTAATGAGGTCATTAAAAAGATGCATTAATAACTTGCAAGCAAGGGTTGAATTTTTATGCCACAGTGGCAATATCTTTCCAGAGAAAGGCTATTAGGGAAAAGAGACTGCTTATTATATCTTTAAAAGCAATTTTCACCCCTTTACCTACTCTGAAGAGACTTGAGAATAGCGTGTATGTACTGAGGAACAGGAATAGTCCAGAATAACACAGTGTGAGAAATCCTTCCTGTTACAGGACAGTGGTTTCCCATTTTCTGCTGAGATTATCTCCTCTGTCCTGCATACAGGAACACCTCCCTCAGAGACAGAGATGATGCTTTCAGCTTTTTCAGATCATGGTCCTTCAGGACAGCAGTGGGACCTGGTCACAGCTTTGTGTCCTGCAGCCTGTACCCCTGTGAGTTGTGTCACCCTGTAGTTGGGAAAGGAAAAAAAATATCTAGAAAAACACTGTATTTTAAAAATAAGACCACTGTATTTTAAAAATTGTATCAGCTCTCTACAAGTGTCTGAGCTGGAGCATTTATAAGGGGATCATCTTTTTGTTATTTCTTCTGGATTTTTTTTAGGTGTTTGCTCACTGGGAATAACTTTGTTATGTTTGTCTAGTTCCTGACCCGTTAAATTCCTGAAGCATGGAAATGGGAAGATTTCAGCACTGTGGGTATGCAGGAATCAGCACTTTCTGCAGATTTAATTGTCTGCAATGCCACGTTTTGGGTCTACATGGGAACAGGTTTTTAAGAAAAATCTCATTGTGTGGGTAGAAGCAATGCAAGCTGCAGGGCACATGCTGAAGCTGTGTGTGTGTGTGTGTCTGGGCAGAGTTTTTTTGTTTCACTGGTTTCTTTTCTCAGCTGTCAGCAGCAAAGGTCACAGGATAAAAGAACACACCTGCAGAAGCTGCTACTTCCACCTCTGGCACTCAGACCCCCCTTCCCTGCCCTTCCCAGCTCACAGCCCTTTCCCATCACAGGGGAAGCCCCTAGCAGCTCACCAGCCCTCATCTCCCACAGCCAGTGGCACAAGCAATGCCTGAGCGGACAAGGGGGAGCAGTTTTGAACTAAAAGAGGAGAGATTAAGGTTAGATATTAGGAAAAGATTCTTCCCTGTGAGGGTGGGGAGGCCGTGGCACGGGTTGCCCACTGAAGCTGTGGCTGCCCCTGGATCCCTGGAAGTGTCCAAGACCAGGTTGGATGGGGCTTGGAGCAACCTGGGATAGTGGAAGGTGTCCCTGCCCATGGCAGGGGGCTGGAACTGGATGATCTTTAAATTCCCTTCCAGTTCACACCATTCTGTTATTCTAAAATTAAATAATTGCCCCTGTGTGCACAGAGGCGAAGCACGTGGGCATTTGAGCTGTGTTTGCTCTTATCTGGTGAATTAGAATTTACTTTAGCTTTCCACTGGGAAATGAATTTGTGTCGTCCTGCCCTGGAGCCATGTTAAGTGCACAGAAGCTCTGACATTGCTGCTGTGCGCTCAGCTGATGCATGAGTCACTGCATCCCTTGACTCAGAGAAGTTTTCCTCACTGGCACTTGAAAAACAAGAACGAGGGGAGAGGAGAAAGAGAGGGAAAGGTGGAAGCTCTGTGCTTCTCTCAGAACTGAAATAAAAACTGTGCTGTTCTCAAAGGACAGTGATCCCTCCACCCACAGTCTCTTTCCAAAATTTCTGTAGCTCAAAGGATGTTCTCCCTCTCTCCTTCACTTCAGAAATGGAAGAAACAGTCAAGGCAAAAGTCAAGTCCAACTGATAGCTTTCCACAAATATTTTGCCTTGTTTACTGAATTGGTAACCATCTGAACGGTTCCTCTAAATCACTTAAATGAGGTGATCATAGGGTTTATTTCAAAGTCTTGAACCAGGTTTTATTTTACATTGCTCTCAGGTGTTTAATCTTTGACTTGAATCATCCCCTTGTATTATTTGTTTGTCATTTGTTAGAATGTGTTTGTGCAGTTCCCAGAGCAGAAGTATCCTGATGTTCACTGAGTCCCCAGAAGCTGCACTTGGAGATCAGTCAGATCTGATAATCAGATTATTATTTCCATATTATCCCTCCTTCAATGAAACTGTAATTCAGATATGTTCATAGCTTCAAAGCTACCCTGGGTTAAATTCCTATCTGGATAAAAAGCTGGGATTTGTGTGATGAGCACACATTAATATAGATGACAGATATTTTGTTCAGGTGTAACCTCGCTTCTAAGAGGTCACATTCCATTGGAAGTGCCTCGGGGTTTAGCATCTCCTGACATTTTCCTTTTGCCTTGGAAGAGGAACAGGAGGCAAAGAGTTTGGTCTTTTAGTCTTTGCTTCTCCTTATTGATAAATGTCCTCTGTGTTTCCATACTTCAAAGGAATGTTCTTTTGCCATGATGAATAGCCCTTTTAGGCCCAGAATCAATTCAGACCTTTTCCATCCCAGCACTTGAAATTCTTGGGAGGATACTCCAATCTCCATAGTCCTGTTCATTGTTATGCCACTGCACCAGCATTAGAACAGAAATCAATCTTGATTTACATTTTGCTCTTGTCCAGGTGCTCAGAGCAGCATCTTTTCCATGCTTAGTTAGTGGACTTTGCACTAAATAAATTTTTGGAACTTTTGCAAGTCTAGTGACATAAAGTCTGGAAAATTATTGTAAACTTTGACATGTATCAGCTATGCTCTATGTTAAGGCTGTTCCATCCTTTCACAATACACTCTGATTCTTGGTATTAGTTGCCTTCTCATTTTTTATTCTCTCCTCTTTGTTTCCAAATTGTAATTCTACAGCTGCTTAATGAAATAGACTCTTTCTTTACCTGTTTTTCTTGGCACACACTACAAAAAGGCTCAGAAGTCTTAGAAGACAAGGAACCACACTAAAAATATTTTTGAGTATAATGTCTTCCCTGTGCCAACAGGTAAAAGTTATTCAAGGCAGTAATTACAGAAAAGAAAATAATATGAAACTGTGATCATCCTTGGTATTGCCCTGCCACATTCAGATTGCTACTCCCAAAAAATCCACTCATATGTGAAAAACACAGGAAAACACATTCAAGTGATTTCTAATTATATTTAGCTGCTATTAATACCTTGAACCTCCTTCGATCTGGAATTATCCTTGCAGAATATGTTGGAATATCTCTGAGTAAACCCAGCCATCTGTAATGTCAGGGGGCATAAACCAGTCCCTGAATCATTATTCATGGTGCTGGCCCTCAGCCAGGACCTGGAAACTGGAATAATTCTGGGAGCCATCAGCAGAAGGCAAGAAATATAAGCAGAAAAAGCTCTTTTTTGAGGAGTTTAACTCAATTATGGAGAAATATCAAAATGATTCAAATATATATATATATATGCAGTTTGATTTATAAAATGCAGAAGAAAGAATACTGAGTTTCAAAAAGTTTTAAGAAGATAGAAGCCAGTATAAAAGCCACTAGGCCAGTCTGTATGGGATGTATCTTCTCTGAGCTTTAGAGATTAAACTGTGATGATGTGAAGGTCTCTCTGCCCCTGCAGAATGGAACCAGAGCATTCACGTGGCTCCAGCTGAAGGGAGACTCATTGTTTATAAATAAAGCAAACAGCTGTGCAGAATTTCTCACCAGATCTCTGTCTTCTGAGGTTTTGTAGCCAATATTATCATGTCATCTGATTATTTTTTAACTGTGGAGGTGTAAATGTCTTTGCTTCTAATGCCTCTCGCCTACAACCTTTAATTTTCATAGTTTTTGGTTTTGTTGGGGGTATTTTTAACCTCAGCTGAGAAAGAGGAATGAAGAAAGCATTGTAAGGGCTACTCAAGAGCTCCTACAACAATCTGTCAGGAGCAGTCTGTGCTTGATATTCGAAGTGCTGCTTGTCCATGGCTTTGGCTCTGTGTTCTGCTGGTAGTGCTCCAGAAATGGAGAGGAACAGAGGTATCCAAGGGCATGATTTAATCCATTCTTCAGGAGGCATCTCAGATGAGACAGATGGTTTAATTGCTGATTTTAATTTTTTTTTTTCATTGACAGAGGTCAGATGTGATGTGGGATACGTGTGACTGGGAGAGGATAAAGGTGGGAGAGAACAGATGGGATTTGTAACCAAGTCTTTTCATAATGTGTGAAACTTCTATTCAAAAAAATTAGAGAAATTAATGGACCTCACAGCATGTCTGGTCCTGTTGTAGGCATCATCTCAGCCTCCCCCTCAACTTGATTTTCCTCTGTCCTGATTCTGGAATTTCCCCTTGCCCCCAGTTGCATGATATCCACAGGACATCTTCTTAAACCCTACTGAGAGAGATGGAGCTCAAAATATTTAAGAAATAGCTGGAAAGACAACAGTCTACTGTCTAACAGACTGGAGGAATACAGGATGCAGTTTGTCATGGAACCTTTTGGATCCCTCCCAGGAAAAACCTAAATAAATGTCATTCATTCTTTGAACTGACAAAGTTCAAAGACAATGACTTTTTCTCATTGGCAATATTTCTTCCTCCCCTTGCCCTGAGACCTGTGGTGAATCCACTCCCTTCTAATTTTCTTGTCTTCCCTGAATAATTCCCATGTAAAGCTGAAAAAACAAGTTCTTGCCTCATTTTTTTCTCTAAAACATAAGATTTATTTGTTCTCTGTTAAAAATAAAAGATAATAAAGAAATTGCAGTGGCTTGAGCTACATACCTTAAATATTCCTAGTTTTGAATTCATCATCTAAAATAAGTTGAGGGGGAAGAACCTGAGAGGGAAAATTACTCTTTTAACAGTAATCAAATAATACTGAATAATCTGTTTTGTTAGTGGAAAGAATAGCCCTTAAATTTCAGACCTTTATAATTATATCCTAAAGGGGGTCAACTTCAAGGCATGTGGCTTGATCCCATCAGATGCTGTTGAGGTGTCTTGGTGATGGGCAATGAGAAGAGGGGAATGAGAGGCTGCACAAAACTCAAATTTCTCTTCAAGTCTGCCTGGACAAGGATAATGGTGTTTGGAGATATTAGGACAAGGCCAACTGTTTGCTGATCTCATCTTTCCTCTGGCTGAGGATTTAAGGGGTTGATTAGGAAAAGCAGCTCTTTAAAGTCAGGGCTGTGCAACACACCAGCATGAGCTTAGGAAATTTGTCACTTAAGGGAAAATTGTTTTGAGGACCAACTTTGACAGGACACAGAGCTGGCAGTTCAGAGCCAGATGATCCTTTGGGTTGTAGAGGAATCAAAACTGCTTCTGCAGATTGAAAGGGAGCAGCAATTTAATGTCTTTTTGAAAGATTTGTAGCTTCTAAAGTTCTTTCTTTGATAGTCTCCATTTCTATTTAATCAGCAGGTATTAAATATGTTCCAGAAGATTTGCTGAAGGCTGAATATTGCTTTCTTCTCCTTCTTCTGCAATAAATGACTGAAACATAATAATTGGAGGGTTTGCTTTAGTGACAGCATCTCATTGAGAAGAATTATCTGCATATAATGTCCCAAGAAAAGAGAAGAGAAGGCTGAAGGAGATGAAAAACCAATCACATTTTCTACATTCTAAATTTCTCAGTTTGTGAACTCTTGTCTCTGGTGGTTTTTTGGGTTTTTTTCCCCTTCTCTTTTGTTTGGGGGTTTGTTTGGTTTTTAGCTA
Organism: Geospiza fortis; assembly: GCF_000277835.1. Lineage (NCBI taxonomy): Eukaryota > Metazoa > Chordata > Aves > Passeriformes > Thraupidae > Geospiza > Geospiza fortis. Next base: position 61,342 of record NW_005054516.1, read on the forward strand.
AAAACTGGTTGAGATTTTTTGACGTTATTTCATTCATAAGGGTGAGGTGCTTTGGTTTAACAATTTAAACATCAGGTGAATTAAGGGAGTTGTTTTGCTCCTTCAGCATCAACAGACAAGGACCTCAGCACTATTACATGTCCAGTTAAATCAGAATATTCCCATGTAAATGACAACTTAACTACACTGCAATGTCTTACCTGTATCAGTGAGACACACAGTAATAGGAAAACAGACAAGTCCTCTGAGATATGAGAAATCCATGTAAAAATCCCTATCCCAGTGAACTACAAACTCCCTGAAGGCTAAGATGCCCACCCCCAGCTAAGCAGGCAGAATCCCTTTAGGACAAAAGGGATGAAAATGAAATTTAAATATAGATCACCAAAAATTTTAGTAAGTTCCTGGAAGAGCATGCCACAGGCTACTTCACATTGATTTTCCTTGAGGCTTATGAAAAACTTGAAAACCCCTTCATTTTGTCTCAGTACGCAAGGGGAAAAAAGTTTTCACATCTCAAACTATATGTGAACTGAAAAAATCATTGCTGCCCACTTCCGCAGAGAATCTCCAAAGCCAAATGCACTCTTGGAACATAAAGCATTGGCTCTATAGTGTGAAACAGTGTCACAAACAGCTGATAGAACCAAACACTTCATGTAACATTTACATTACATAAACATTAGATATTCACAGTGTGCATGTGTGCTGATCATCTCACATCTCAGCTAATAAGCCAAGGATCTCTTCACAGCTGATGGGAAGAAAAGGAGACATTTTTAGGGCACAATTAATTTGCTGTATTTTGCAATGTGCTTTAAAGTGAGATGAAGTGCTTATTTGTCTCTGGTGGGTTTGTGGGAACCTATGGGAATTCACCCAAGTGAACAAATCTACATTGCAAAAGTCTACAGTCAGTCTGAAAAATCACCTCCTCAGTGCCTATAACACAGAGGAGTGCTAAGTTCTAAAGAAAGCCTGCAACTATTTTTACTTTATTTTATAAGGGAAGTTTCTCTTAATGAGTTCCCTTTTCAAATCTAATCCCCCAGCTTCTTGTTTGGGAAGATTTCTTCAGATAGACTCTTGTATCATTAATGTTCTGGTGTAGGCCGGCTTTTTTACAAAGTCTCCAGCTATCATTAGTGCAGATATCCTTCATCTATAATGCACTTGCAGTGGTTCCCATGTGTCCTTGCTTCTCTGTTACTTTCTCATTTGTGTCAAGCCCTGAGCACTGGATTAGGGTGTTTGGCTGGGAAGCCTCCGTTTCCTGCTGCCAGCCTGGATTTTGTCTGGTGGCACTTTGCCAGGTCTTTCCCTTGGGGTCTCTGCTCTGCAGCCCGTGAGCTGGTGGCTCTGCGGTGTGCTCTGAGAGCTTATTTGCACTAAGGGCAGCTGTACCCCCTTTTCTTTTTTAATGCAAGTGTGATGAGTGAGCCTTGGCTGAGCCTGAGTTTGAGTAGCTGGTACTGGGGTGCTCCCAGGGCCTTGGGGCTCTGTGGACCCTCCAGTCCATTTGTACATTGATTTATAACTGAATATACTCTGTGAGATAAGCAGCAATGCCCTTTAGACAATTCTAAAAGAGGATAGATGGGAAGCTGGGGGCTCAGAGCAGGCTTGATTTTCTTTAACATGTGAAGTTAGTGCCTGCCCAGGTGCTCCAAGCTACCTGAGATATCCTCATGCTGGCAGGGCCCAGGAATGTCTGAAGAGGCATCCAAAGCCAGGTGAGCCACTCCAAGGTGTCTAAAATGGCACCAGGGACACACTGAACCCTTCCTTGGCTCCATGTCCAGGTTTATTTCACTTCTCCATTGCTGGAATCCAGGAAATTCCTCTGGCTGCCCTGGAGGACTCGAGACCCTGGCAGGGGATTCGGAGACCTTGGCACAGAGTAAAAAACACCTGTGCCTTGGATTTTAACCCATGGAAAAAGTTACCAACTTTGTGTGAAGAGTTACAAGCCACAAGAGTTTGAGTAGAATGCTAGTGAATTTATCACAGGGTGAAAAAGTAGAATTTTGGGGTTTTTAGAATGGGGGTTCAAGAGGCAAGATGGAGGAATTTGGGTGTGTTCTGTCTTCCTCCTGCTTCTTCTTCTTAGCCTCCATCTTCTGCTGTGATGGTGACACTTTTGGATTGGTTTAGAGTAGAGACAGACTGTCTAACATAGATAAATAGGTATTGGAAAGTTATTGTAAATAAAGTACATGTAGTTTTTAGTCTAAAAAGATAACACCGCCCTGAGGGCAGTCAGTGTGCCATGAACCGACCTGCTGGACAGCAGGTCAGAGAAAGAATTTTATAGATAACAGAAAATAAACAACCTTGAGAACCAGAGCCAAGGAATTCTGTCTTATTCCTCAGTCTCAGGGCTGGGAAAAAGAGACTTTCCAACACCTTGGGGTCGTCTTGACACCAGAGACCCTGTCACTCCATCAAGGACTGCGTCACTGCTTGTGCTCCCCAGTATTTTCAGTAGCAGAAATAAAGTTTTCTGCCTTGGACATGGCACCAGTGGACAGATAGAGCACTTCAATGCCTTTTCTGTCAGCTATTGCCAAAGCCACAATTTATGGAATGTGCTTCTCGCTTTATTTGGAAGAGTCCTGCCACTCAGGCCAGGACATTGGTGGTGTGCAGGGTCAGGGACAACCCACAGCCTGATCTAGGCTGGATCTTCAAGCACAGCAACAACTGACCAACACAGCACTCACAGCAGTGTATTTCATGGGCTTATTTTAGCCTGGTTGCCCATTTGCTTCATTTGACCTATTCTATTCTATTTAGCTTCTTGATAATACTGTGTTTTCCTCAGAAACCTTTTCCAAACACAGTCTGCTGTTTGGTGATAGTGCAGTACCAGTACATCCTGTGGCCATACTGTTTTAATTAAAGATGAAAAAAATGCATGTTCCTTTAGTCAAACATTTCTGGTATAACAGAATGGTGACACAGGGTCTGGCATAATAAAAAGGGTGACATTTTTGATATTGTTCTTATAGCTTGTCTTTTCTGCTGCTGGTTCAGGAACAGGAATCAACTAGAGACACAAATAATGTCCATGGCAGTGTCTGAATATTAACATGTTTGAACTGACAAATGAAAGGTAACCCTCCTCAGAAGGCATGCTACAAGCACAGAGGGACATGTTGTGGCTCACCCCGTGTGCTTGCAGTGCAGTGAGACACTCAGTATGCTCTCAGTGTGCATAATTAATAGCAATGACAAGGAAGTACATGAGTAGGACTAAAAATAATAAAAGGCCCAGGTTGTTCAGAGTTCAAAGTCAAGCTGTTTCAATCCTGTTGTCTTTGAGGGGAATCCTGAGAGACCTCAAGACTAGACTTTTTTTTTTTTCCCTTAAGAGAGAGATTTCCTGATATTTGCTTTTTTTGGATTCAGTGCTGTGTGTGGGAAGGGAGATGAGAACATCTGATGGGTTTTGGGAAGAGAGGAGCAGGAGGTAGACTGAGAAGCTGAGTGGAGTTTGGAAGCAATCTGGGGATATTTTAATATGATTGTGTTGTTGCAATCCAGGAGGGGTAGGTAGAGGAGCTGAGGTGGGGACAACTTTCCATGGGACAGAAAATGAGGAAATGAATTCCTGAGTTGCCACCTTTGGGTGCCACAGGGGAGGAGAGAGGACAGAGATGTGGGAGAAGATGTTAAGGTAGATGGCAGAAGATGTAAATGCTTGTGCTGTCCTCATGGCTCGAGGATGAATCCATTAGAGGCAGAATTAAAAGGTCAGAAGCTGCAGGAGCCCAGGAAAAGCAATTCCAGCAATTCCAGCTTTGGAAGATGCATTAGATATCTGCTGGACAAGCTGGAGCCCTTCTCCGGTGAGAGAAAATAAACCCTGTGTGAGTGGTCCTGTCCTGGGGTGGGAAACCTTGGAGGAGACCTTGGTCCTGCAGCTGCCGCCTCGCTGGAGCTCAGGCTGCCTGCTTTAAACTTCCCATGAAAATAACAGAACTGAATGATGATTTTGTTCTTGGAAAATCCAGTTTTTGGTAATGTTTCTAAGAGCTGACTACAGCATTGCCTCACTTCACACCCTCAGATTTCCTCTGGCCACCCCACCAAGTGAGAACAATATTTACAAATATTGTAACTCTGGACTGGCTGTCTTTAAAGATGGAAATATTGATTGAAGATTGCAGATCAAAGGCTGAAGGGAGAACACTGAATTTAGGAAGCTTATATTTTGCTCCCTAGGGAAAAGGCTGCCAATCCTAATTTATCTGCCATTTAATTCTTACTGATCTTATTTTTTTATGACAAACAAATTTCTTTAATTGTGCCACCTCTGGCCTGTGTGTATGTCACAAAAAATAACTTTTTAGTTTAACAGTGGGTAGCAAAGGAGTGAGAGTTCTGAGTGATAATGTCAGGGTAGCTTGCAAAGACACAAACTGTGGGAGGTGATGCTTTATTTTGGGGTGAAATTACACAAGATAGCAGCATAGGCTTGTAGTTTTAGAGAGAATTCCTTTCCAAAGAGGATTGTGCCTTTAGCATGGAATTTAGCTAAGCTGCTCCAAGCCTTTACATAGTTTTGTGAACTCAAGAATATTAGCTTTCTATAAAACAGGCAATAATAAATCTGGAGATTAATTGCTTGGTAATATGCACTGGCATATAGTGATAGCATCTGTGTCTAATGGAAATACAATGGAAATGGGCCTTTGCAGATGAGTTCAGCTAAAATAAACAACTAGAAAACAATCTGGACTCCTGGCTAAGACCGGGAGAAGAGATGAAAATTAATGTGCAGAGAGATTATCCCATGTGCTGCCTCTGCTGTAAATGTCCTGTAGCAGCACCAAAGGCAGCCCATGTGTTTCCAGCCTCTCTCTGTGCCATGTGCTCCCTCTGAAGCAGAGATCCTGCTGAGAGCCTGCTCTGAGCTGCCATTCCCTCTCCCTGCATGGCAGGTTTCCCCAGCACAAGGACATTGGGGGCTTTGTGCCTCCACACACACATTGATGCAGCCAGAGCCAGGAGCAGCCCTGCTGCTTTACATACCAACCCCATCCTCTCTGCACGAGTAGGACTCTAAATCTGGGGACCAAATTGGCTTCTCAGCTTCAAATAGATGCACAGATAATTTTTCTGGATTGCCTTTTTGAGCTACTTGTTTTGCCATCACAAGGAAAATCAAGTTAAGGTCTCTAAGATCATGTTTTGTGCTTTAAATAATTATAATAAAATTCATGCAATACTCATATTTTGATTTATCCTCACAACATAGTGATTTTCCAGAAAAAATGCATTTCTGGGTACACAGAGGGTATGTAATTCAAACTATTGAATAAACACTGTAATGTATAAGGCACTAATGCGTGACTGAGCACTGACTCGATGGGAGAAAAAATGTACAGAGACACAGATACAAAAGCCTTATCAACTTAAAGAGATGTGACCAGTAAGAGTAGATTCAGGGTGGAGATTCTGAAGCTGACAATGGTTACCTGAACACTCATGAAGCTTATGAAAAAATGACTAAATGACTCCTTGAGAGACAGAGATTGCTAGACCAGAGGTTCAGGTGGGCTGATACAACAGCTCTGGCCTAGAAACACAAACTAGCTTTCCAGCAGGACATGACCTGTGGTAGAGCACGATGTACCAGCATTCCTGGTGCCCCTTTTAGGATGAAGCATGACGTACAACAGCTCTGGCCTAGAAATAGAAACTAGCTTTCCAGCAGGACATGCCCTGTGATGGAGCATGATGTCCCAGCATTCCCATGGTGCCCCTTTTAGGATGAAGCATGACAAACCTGTCCAGTTTTAATTTTTTTTTTTTTTTTAGAAACTGTGCTTTACCACACTGTCTTGGGTTGCAAATGCAAGGTGTGGCTGGGGATGTGTATTCTATTTCCATCTGTTAGAGGTGGGGCAGTTCTCTTCTGTTCATTGGGCAGTTTTCTTTATCTCTTCCACAGCCAATCCTCCCTCCAGGAGATCTCTGCTGTTAATGGGCCATTAATTATTAGTTATCTTCTGTTCATGGCCAGTGAGTGTCCGTGCATGGCTGATAAAATTCCACCATCCCACTGGGAGATGCTCTGCCCAGGGGAGCAGCCAAGCATTCCTACTTGGATACAATCTGAGGTTTGGAACACCACAGCAGCCTTTGCCCACTGCATTCCCGGAGGAGCAGCTTTCTGCTGCCCTGCATTGCCAGAGGGAGCCCAGGCCCATCTGCAGCAGCCCTGGAGCTGCAGAGGAAAACTCCCCCCTTGTGCAGGATCCCTGCTCCAGCAGCAGCACAGCTGGCACTGCAGGAGGGCTGAGCCCCCATGGGATGGGGCTGTGCCACCCCCTGACACACAGGGGGCAGGGCATGGTCTTGGAGGGAGGGGGTTTGCATTCTCCATTTTAAGGGAGGCTCCTGCCTTCCTTAACACACACCTGTCTTTTCAAACCAAGACACACACACACACACACACCACAACAATTTGCAAAGCAAATTATCAGCCTGTTAAATGTTAAAACCACACATTCTGTCCCAGTGTTCTGTCTACAACATTCTGTTTTCAGGTTTACTGAGAAAACATAATGAAGGCTGTATTCAAACAGTCACAGGAATGTCTGTCATGTTTTAAGAAGTTGATTCCTGTGGTGGCTCTTCCACAATTCTCAGCTGAGGTTGTGCCTAACACTGGTGAAAGGAACCTTGTGGGTGCTCCTCAGGATTCACAGCACAAAGTCAGCATAGCTGCCTCAAGAAACTGCCTAAATTTTGACCCCTTTTATTCAGAATTTTGGGAATTTTTTAATTCCAAAGATCAACCTGCTTTAGCACCTGGCTTGTGTTTATTGAAATTTTGCTCCATCCAGGAGGGCAAGGTGAATTTGGAGGATGCACTGCTAAGCCATGCTGAATAAAGTTCCCTCTCTGGGTTCAGACCAGGAGAGAGGGGAACACCCAAAACTCAGCATTTATCCTGGGATTCACAGAGGGTGAACAGAGGATTTTGGAAAAAGTATTCCAGATGTTAAGGAATACTTACAGAGCTCAGCCCCATATTATTGCCACCCTTCTTATTTTCTGAGTTTCTGACATTAAATTAGACTTCAGATCATGTGTTACCCTGGAGTAACAGAGTTCCTGGCTATGCTGGGCTCACTCCATGCTGCTGCACGTTGTTCCAGGCTCTCAGGAGCAATATATCTATTTTACTGTTAATAAAAGAGAAAGATTGCATCATTGTCCTGCCCAGTAAGATGGCAGTATAAGTCCTGTATAATTTTATTATTATATTTATAATTTATATTACATATAATATAAATATCATATATATAATACATAATTATATATGATATATTATAATATTAGAATATTATAATTTTACTCATTCTGCCTCACTCTGCTTTCTCAGTGACACAGGAGGAAAGGCTTTAAAGCAGAAAAACTAGAAACATAAAGCATCAGATTCAAAGGGATTTTCATGATCACAGTGTCAAACCCTGAGGTATCACCAGCAGTAACACTCGAAGATTCATCTTCAAATTGGCCTCTTTCTTGACTGTTTAATCCACATGCATGATTCTGGGATGCTATCCCAAGCCCTCATTCTTAGGAACCTGCTGTTTATTTCCATCCCAAAAACATCTACTGCCAGCTTGGGGCCTTTCTGGTCATTCACTCACTGGGATGGTGTCTGTGACATCCATTTGTGAGTTATTTTTCCAGAGGAAAAATGTTCTTCATTTCCCAGAAATGTTTTATGAGGAGTCAGGTCCTTGGCAGAACACGGGTGGGCTCTGAGTAATTAAATTGGCCAGAAGAGAAGCAGATGGGAGCTCTTGGTGAGCTCTCCCTGTGTGAGGGGAGCTGGGACATGCTGATGTTATCAGGAAGGGCAAGAGACCCCCCCCCAGATCCCTTTATTCTCAGTAAATCTGCAATTATTTCCTGTGTAGGTGCAGGAGTTCAAGGCAGAGAGGAGCTGATGAATGGCAGAGCCAACAATAATCTGATTTTGCAGCACCGTGGGTCGTTTGGGTTAATGAACTGACTCCTGCTCACAGGCAACCCCACAGACCTGCAAGTGCAATTTGATGATTTGGCTGATTCACAGGTCTCCTGCTGTTTGTAGAGGGTTTTTTTAAACATGGATGTCATCTGTTGGTTTTTACAATCTGTAGATAATAATGGGGATTATAGGCTATTTTTTCCTACCTCATTTACTGATACCTTCTGCTTTCATTGCCATGGTTATTTCTCCTTTGCTTTCCCCCACTGTGTCTTCCTCCTTTTCGTGCAATAAAAATACAAAAAAAAAAAATAAAAAAAAAAAAAAAATCTCTTTGGGGATTATCTTTGTGTTTGACTGAGAAGGTGTGTGTGTTTTTCATACTTCAGCTTGAATATCTTGAATATGAAAAGCAGCACCTTGTCTTCACCCCAGAATTGCAAATATGCATATTTTAAAATATGACTAAAGCTAAACTACACAACATTTTTTGTGATGCACGGGAGAGACTGTGAACTGTTCCACTAAAAATAGTTGAACTTTCTGTATCAACACAGCTTTTTATTGAAAATCATGGTGGAATTTAAATTGCAACAAGCAAGTTGTTTTTCCATTAAAGAATATAAAACAGGTTATCTTTTTGAAATAAGCTATTATTTTCTTAGTTTATGTTTGGTTTTGGGACACCAAAAATACAAAAATTGTACCTAAACAAACTTTTTTGGTTTGCTTGTTTTTTTAAGTGTTTTTTTTCCTTTCTATTTTAGAAAATAATCTGATTTCTTTATCTATAAAAGGCATGTAGACATAGGATAAGGGAGAATGGCTTCAAGCAGACAGAGGGCAGGCTTAAGATAGATATTCGAAAGAAATTCTTTCCTGTGAGGGTGGGAGGCCCTAGCACAGGGTGCCCAGAGAAGCTGTGGCTGCCCCTGGATCCCTGGAAGTGTCCAAGGATGAGTTGGATGGGGCTTGGAGCAAGCTGGGATAGTGGAAGAGGTCCCTGCCCATGGCAGGGGGTAGAACAAGGTTGTCTATGGGATCCCTTAAAACCCAAACCACTCTGTGGTTCTCTCATTCTAAAACTATTTCAAAAAGATCAATTTTAAAACCAAGTAAATGGAAGAATAAAAAAAAAAAATCAACACTATTTGTTTCTCTCCTTCAAATATTGCTTTCAAGAAAAAAAAACCCCAGCAACCCCAGGAGATTTAAAGGCAAGGCATTTTGCTGAAAGCTGTTGATACTGAAAAATACCTAAACTAACCATTAAAGCCTCAGAAATCCATAGTCCTCAAAATGAAGATAAAATAAAATCTGGAGTATACCAGTATCTCAGGATGTCTTGGGGAGAGAGAAGGGAATTTTTCCATAGGAGTATAAAGTACTGAAAACTGTTGTGGGCAAAGTTCTTTAGAGAGCCGCAGAGACAGCAGCCTCAGATCAGTCCTGCAGTCAGTGGCAGAGCTTCTGTTGGTGCTGCTGGTTTCTGGATCAGGAATAAAGCTGATTTCCTGTCCTCCCT
>NW_005054516.1:70902-75736 GCF_000277835.1 Geospiza fortis
TAGGATTGCACCTGAGCAAACAGGGCTCAGCCTCTGAACCCCAGCCTGCCAAAGGGTTTTGGAGGTGATTCATCCCATGCCAAAGCAGGTCAGCTGTGCCATTTCCTAAAAGTGCCCCTTATTCTCCAGGCAGGTGCCCAGCTCCTTTAGAGGCAGCTGCAGAGCAGATGTTGAGCCTGGTGAGGTGAATCAGACCCGCAGAATTTTTAGAGCATTGCACACTGCAGGGTGACCTGGGGCACAAGCTGGGAGCTGGTTAGTTCATATATCAGATGCAGAAAAACTGCCTTGACGACCCAGGGCACAGAGCACCTCAGTTTCACCTTTTCTGGGTGAACTACTCCAAATATATCTCAGTTTTTGCTACTGCAGTGGATCACATTCCCTCACTGTGTGTTGTACAGCACATCAGCATCATCTCTTTTTGCATTTGAGGAAGCCCCTCAGTGAAGTTCATTTAGCTGCAAACATTGCACATGGGTTAAAAAATTAACAGCATGTGTGCCACTGTCATGTTTTCTGGAAAAATCCCTTTGCCAGGATTTCTTCTCTTGGGAAGCTGAGAAACCTCAGAAAGAAATGAAAACAATAATTATCTGATTGCTTCTCCTGTGTTTGCTGCTTTGGAATGTGGTCTGGAGATTGTTTATCAACTAGTCATTGTTTGATTGGGTTCATGTGAATTGTTTTTACTTAATGACCAATCACCATCAGCTGTGTCAGACTGAGAAGTCAGTCACGAGTTTTTCATTCTCATTCTTGTTAAGCCTTCTGTCTGTATCCTTTCTGTATTCTTTAGTGTAGTTTTAGTATAGCATTCATTTCTTTTATATAATATAATACCATAAAATAATAAATAAGCCTTCTAAGAATATGGAGTCAGATTCACTCATCTCTCACCTCGTCCTGGGGACCCCTGCAAATACCACACATGTGGAGAAAGTCTCCTTGGTCTTCTAGCATGGTGTTTCCTCAGCTTTTGAAATCCCTGAATCTCAGACTGCCAGAGTGTGTGGAGAAGAGCAGCTCTATATTCTTCCCTTGTTTAGGCATCCTTTCCCTAACCAGGCACTGCTGGATGTTGTTGAAGATGTTTTCAGTTGATCGTTAATGCAGCTTTGCTGAGCTCTGTGGGTATTGTACCATCCAAGGGCTGTAGAGTAGAGCACAATTCAGGGGGAAATCTGACAAAACCCACACAACAAGAAGTGACAGATTAGGAAAAGTAGCCCTGTTCAGACAGATAAAATGTCACTCTGTGTGCAGGTGACACTTTCACATTATCAGCAGATGACAGCACTGCAGCCTAAGACCTTTGACAATCTTTAATCATAGGTCAGAGAGCAGAATGTGCATGCAGAGTTTTTGGGAAATAATGCAAATCTGAACTGTCTGAACGCCAAAGGTCTTTGTATGACAAATAGAGTTTTATGCTGAAGTGATCACATTTCACTTGGGGAAATTGCCAACACATTTCTTATTTAAGTAAAAATCGACAATGTATTTTCATCTAATTTCCTGATTCAAAACCATACATTTTTGAAAGATCCAAGACCATATTCATTACAGTCCTTCCACTTAAATAATTTTTGGCAGGTTGTTCTCTTAGTTTTAAATAAGCCAAAATTAGCTACAGATATGTAGAGCCCTGTTCTCCTATTCTTGAAGCAAAATCTGTGAAACTAATTGAGTGAAACTCTTTAATGAGACAAACCTCATTAAGATGGTAATTCTCCCCTGCACACTGTATCCCCTTACTCTTTCTGAATATTTAGCTAGCATTACCAAAGCTTTGGAGAAATGTTCTGTAAAGCTTATTTGTCAGAGTACAAAATGAGAATAAAACCTGACAACAATTCATACGTTCAGCTAATGACAAAACTGGTCATGAATCAAATATATAGATTAAGTTTGAGAGGCTTTTATATGCCCTGTGATGGCTGAGACAGGGGCCAGAGCTGGCAGATAGAGCACAGCACCTATGGGAGACTCCTGGTCTGATCATCAGGTATAATGTGCTGGGGAATTTTGGTGCCCTGTCTTTAGAAACCTTTAAAAAGGCACATATGGAAATGAACCTAATATGTTCAGGATGATTTTTCCAGAGTTTAGAAGAAAAAAACCCCAAATAATACAATCAGTATTTGGGTAGGTGCAGTATCCAAAGGCTTCCTCAAAAGATTCCTAGGCAGAGTTTTTACTGAACAAAACTGGAAGAAACCATGGCTAAAAGTGCCTCTACACACAAAAACTCTTTGAGAAAATTCAGTGAGATTCACCTAGGCTCTTGCTCAAGTGAGTCACTGAAGTTTTCTCCAGTGCAAACACACAGCACATGGCAAAATTTGCTTCAATTATGTGTGTACCTCCTAGAAGGCTGAAATGGAGACCAATCCCTCCCAAACATCCTGAAAGTCCCCAGGGCAGCTGAGCTAAGTGAAGGAATGAGGTTCAAAACCTGAACCCATTTAAAGTGCTGGAATATTCCTTCTTTTCAGGTCTTAAAGGAGACACAGGGACTATCACCTTCTCTTTTGGATGTTTCCCACTGGCATCTCAGCAGTCTGTGTGCCAGCAGCTGTGACATTCCACTGTCTCTCCCCATCTCTGCTTCCTCCCCGAGCCCGCCATCTGTAAGGCACAAGGTTGTTGTACATTCCTTTGCCCCACCTTGGATCTGCCCTGTTCCCTTGGAAACATCTCTGAGTGCCTTTCCTCCGAGCATTAACCTTGTTTGCCCTCCTGTGTGGAGGAAAATACAGCAGGAAAAGAGGTTAAATGAGCTTTGCAGGCTGCAGGAGATCCCCCCCCTGCCCCATGCTGAGCACAAGGCATGGTCCAGGGGCTGGCACAGCTGGTGTCTGACCTCCCTGGAGCTTCCTGAAGTCCTCTCTGCAGGGAGCTTGGCAACAGGACAGCTGCTGTGTATTTTCAGGACTTTTTGTTTCCAGTCCTTGCCTGCAGTGCTGTGCTGAGCTGCGCATCTTGGGGTTGCCACAGCAAGGGGAGACACTGCTGAGGGTGAATTGCACAAGCCTAACTCCTGCTTTAACCCACTCAGTGAGATGGCTTTTCTATTCCTTTCTTGCATTCAGACTGTCTAAATGAGGCACAGACTCCCTATATTTCCAAATGACAAATATATTTAGAAACATAGAGTTATTAAAATTGGAAAACACCTCCAAGATCATCAAGTCCAGCCTTCAGCTGAATATGACGCTACCCACTAAACCATATCACAAAGTGCCACATCTGCTCATTTTTTGAGCACTTCCAGGGATGATGACTCCATCACTTTGCCAGGCAGCCTGTTCCAATAACCACTGTTTCAGTGGTTTCAGTGAAAATTTTTTTCCTAATATCCAGCTTGAACCTCCCTATTTATCTGAATTCAGTATCACCTTCATGCCCTTCTCCAGTGCTCCCTCCCCTCTCCTCACTTCAATGAGCAACATTTAAAAACCATTAACATTTCAAAAACAAGCAGAGGAGCAGACAAATAAAACACCACATTTTGAAAAGCGCAGCTCTATCCTTTCCACAAATACCACCACCTTTCTGTGATATCAGACACAGCTTCCCTACGCTTAATTCATCTCAGAAACAGCCAGGAGAAGCAACTGTTTCTGTCACCAGGAGTGAGTGAGGAGGAGCTGGAGCCCATCAGGCTGTGGTGATGCCCACATTGGCCAGGCTGGCAGATCCTCAGTCAGCCCTGCAGAGACACTGAGCCCCCTCCTCACCAAGCAGCTTCTCATCCTGCTCAGGCAGAGCTGGGCCAGGGCAGGGCTGTAGCTCAGCTCAGGAAAGCAAGGCAGATGAATGAGCACAGCAGTGTAAATATATCAGCACAGCACCTCAGCCAACACCTTCTGAATCAAGCAGGTGTTTTGCTTCTGTGCTGGAGCACGTCCAGCTGGGCTCATTCTGAGAGCGTGGTTGGACTGTGTGTGTTAATTTGTTCCTGGTTCATCCTTGAGCAGCCAGGGCCTCCTTTGAGACAGGAGATTAGTGGTTGCCCGGGGAGAAATGAGTAGATGGAAAAATCAGCTCCTGTGGTTACTTATAATTGCTGGATTTAAATGGTTCAAACCCACTGTCCAACACTTTTGAAAAGGATATTCCTTAGGAAGGAATTGTGGATGCCCCATCCCTGGCAGTGTTCAAGGCTGCATGGAGGTTGGAGCAATCTGTTTAGTGGAATGTCCCTGCCCTATGGCTGGGGTTGATAACAAGATGACGTTTAGGGTCCCTTCCAACCCAAACCATGATTCGGGCTCCATGATTTTGTGAGGAACAATGTTAGAGGAGCTTCCAGGACTAGGACTGTCACTGTCACATTTTCTAAAAAATCTCTTTGCCCAGGATTTTTCTCCTGGGAAGTTGAGAAGCCTCAGAGGAAAATGAAAACAATAATTATCTCATTCGCTTCTCCTGTGTTTTGCTGCTTTGGAATGTGGTTGGAGATTGTTTATCCAACATGTGAATTGTTTTGACTTAATGACCAATCATGGTCAGGCTGTGTCAGGACTCTAGAAGGAGTCACGAGTTTTCATTATCATTCTTGTTAAGCCTTCTGTAAGTATCTTTTCTCTATTCTTTAGTATAGTTTAGTATAGTATTCTTTTATATAATATAGTCTCATAAAATAATAAATAAGCCTTCTAAGAACATGGAGTCAGATTCATCATTTCCTCCCTTCGACGGGGATTTCAGAAAATTCCACATGGGACCTATGATATGAGACCTGAATATCCAGCAGCTGCAAAGCACTAAATCACCTTGTCTCACTGACATCACTGTGCAAACACACGATTTACAGCCTCCTCTTGCT
>NW_005054516.1:75750-80693 GCF_000277835.1 Geospiza fortis
CCTGCTGCTGGATGCTCTGCTGAATGCTTTTGTATTTACAAGAATGCAGAGAGCTGCAGAACGAGACATGGTTTATTGCCCTGTGTGTGTGCTGTTGTGCACACCAAGGGAATTGGTTTAGTGGGCAATAAGCTGTTAAAAGACTGAGACACTGGTAGCTAATACCCAGAGAACCCAACTGCTGGGGGCTGTAATGGGAGCAGTGGGTCTCATCAGCATTAATGACTTACCCTCTATGCTGCTCTCACAGTGAGAGGAAAATGTAAGTGTCTGATGAAAAAATCCCTACATTTTGCTAAATATAATACACTGGAATGGATGCTTGGATAGTTTATCTAGAACAGAGGCTAGACAGAGTTAAAGGAATAAAGTAGGGATTTATTAAAAGGCCTTCAAAGGATACACCTTGGGCACTACAAGATGTTGGCCAAGGCTACACCCAAGATGAACTCTGAGCCATGAGTTTTCACACTTTTATAAGTTTTGGTCCATTTATATATTGGGGTTAATTGTCCAATTACAGCTTCAGGCTTTGAAGTCCCATCTTCCCAGATTGCTCTCCTCAATTTGATGTGGTTTGTACCTTTTGGGACTGAAGCTGCAACGGTGTCCTTGGTTTTGGGGCTGGAAAATGATTGTTTTGTCTGACTACACTGTGAGGAGAACTTGCTAACGCTTTATATGAAGTTCAGAGTTATGTACTAATACAAAACTCAGTACAGAACCTGAAAAATATGAAAGCTAAAACTTAAGGCATCAGAATTATGCCTGAGCTCATCACAATTACTTTT
Organism: Geospiza fortis; assembly: GCF_000277835.1. Taxonomy (NCBI): domain Eukaryota; kingdom Metazoa; phylum Chordata; class Aves; order Passeriformes; family Thraupidae; genus Geospiza; species Geospiza fortis. Next base: position 76,542 of record NW_005054516.1, read on the forward strand.
TGTGACCCCTTTTCCATGATTATTGCAGGTCACACTCATCTGTGGATTTGTCAAATCTGTTCATACGCCTCTGGAAATGAAATGGGGCATTATCCAATTCAGTTGTGGAAGCAAAAAAATTTAGGAGTCTTTTGGTTTCTTGTCCAGACTACTTAAGTTCATAATAAATGGGTGGGACTCCTGCGGCTGTCAGCAGTGCAAGTCCTGCCTTCTTAGATCCTTCTAATAGTTATTAAATATTCAATTTAGGTGCTGGAGGCCAATTGTCTTCTGTGTTTGATCTGTCTTGGGTGACAGGGATGTCAGCGCAGTAAAGATTTTGCATTTCCATAAATATGGCACTTGTCAGATCTCATCAGCCTTCTGCAAGGTCGTGTGAAAGCTCAGCTCACTGCTGTGGTTTGGAGCATTTTTCAAGGAATAATCAAGTTTATGGCTTTGAGACTCCATTCAAATGCACATGGTTTGAAGGGATCCTTTTAGAAATGAAATTTTGGTTCTGCTCCTCTTTAAGGAGCTCACACCCTTCAGGGGGTTTAGAATCTATATTTTACTTTGTCAGGACAGGTGAGCACTAAAATTCCTGCATTTGTGTCTGATTTATTTTCCAGTTGAAAAATTTTCAGGAGTTTTCTGAATTTTTCGCATCTCATGGGTAATTGTTCTTGATTCAGATTGACTATTGCTGCTTACTCATTTATGAAATGTCATCAAATAAAAATTAAATTAGACAATGAGGATATAATAGACAATGAATATATTCAGTTTCAAGAAGAGAGAGAAAGATCACATAGCATGGGTACTTCCCCTGAGTAATTATGCAGTAAAAAAATATATATATGTTGGGAGTATAGATATAATTTAAATGTGTAAATATTAATATATCATTATTTATATATAATATTTAAATATTAATGTAAGAATCTGCATATATATGTATATATAAAATAGCATATTTTTTCTCAATTTGCTTGATTAAGTACATATTTCACTCTTTTTTGTGGTTCCTTGTGGCTTTCTTCAGCCCTAATAAAAAGTCTATGAGCCCTATAATTGTCATTTATACCACAGAAATCAGTTCAGGAAGAAAAATGCTGCTGGCATCAGTAAGGAAGAGAGTGGAAGATGAGGGGATATTTGAAGAGATGGTTTAAAGAAAGACAGGAGTGTTATTTACTGGTTACTCTTGGATTTTGGAAGAAACATAATAGATGGTATAAAACACAGATAAGAAAAAAAAAGCAGAAAGAAGTGGAAATGGAGGAGGATTAATAAGGCAAAAGGGAACAGAGAGGGAGCAGATGAGTGAAAGCAAAAAGATAGGTAGTGAAAAGATTAATTAGTCTTACAGATGAGAATAAAGAGCAAGGATGGGATGGATATGCAACTCATTTCCTTTCAGAAAAATCTGACAAGGGTAATAGAATACTTTTGGAAACAAGACATCATCAGTGAAGTTCACTGCTTCTGGATAAATTAAAGAAAATGGTCCAGGAAGGTTCAAAAAGCACTTAAATGGGAATAAGAAGTTCAATAAATCCTCCCAATTAAATTAGTGACTGATAGTATTTTTTTTTATTGAATATTAGACCCCTCTTTAACATAATGTTGAGTTTGGATTGATTTTTTTTTTCCCTCACAGAAGTACTCAGGTTTTCCTTGAAAATCTGAAATCCCATGTTCTCCAAATTCTTTCTCTCTTCCTTTGTCAGTTTTTGAACATTAGTATCTTCATTTGGGATTATTTCAGTCATTTTTATTAAACAGTTTCTGAAGGAAAAAATTGTAACACCATTGACTTCAGAGAATGAAGTACAGACTAATCTTCATTTTTTAGCATTATGTAAGGCTTTTCCCCCTGTTGAACAAAGGACATGGATTAGAGTCAATCTTCCACAGATTTGGCTGAGAATAGATTTTTCTTTTGCTGTTAAATTTTCCCTCTGTTTTTTTCCTAAAACTGAAATAATGTAACTTGTTATATTTTAAAAGATTTTTCCCCCCAGAAAATAAAACTAGAGGCCAAAGAGAGACCATCTAAATGATCAAACTCAACACTTTATTCATGCAGGAGGAACCCTAGTTCCACCCCATGCCATGGGGAGGGACATCTTCCACCATCCCAGGTTGCTCCAAGCCACATCCAACTCATCCTTGGGCACTTCCAGGGACCCAGGAGCAGCCACAGCTTCTCTGGGCACCCTGTGGCAGGGCCTCACCACCTTCAAAGGGAAGAATTCCTTTCTAATATTTAATTTAAAACTTCTCCCTTTCAGTTTAATGCCATGGCCCGTCGTTATGGACCAAATCTCACAGCTTTCTACAGAAATTGGAGCTCTGAATGCACAAAGAGCTGTTCCTGCTCAGTGGGGTCTGGTTCCATGGCAGAGGGTTTTCAGAAAAACAAAAATATTAGGTCTCAGACTGATAGTAAAAGATTTTAAAATCACAGAAAATTCGGGGAGCTAGAAAGAAAGTTTGGCTTAGTAGGCCCTGGGAAAATGTTAAAGGTAGGCCCTGGGAAAGTTAGGCCTTGTATTTGCTAGATCATGTGAAACTGCACCTGTGTAGTCAGTATATGATAAATGATATAATTGTTAGATGTGATTAGATATAATTATTGTTTAAAGAAATGAGAAACTATGTTAGAGGCTTGAGGGACATCACGAGAAATCCATGTTTGGATGAAATCAATGAATACAATAGAACAATGTAAGTTTAATAATTAATATGTAAGTTATATAACAATAGAATATAAAACATGTTCAGCTCAAAACCATGTTGGAGTCAGATTTGGGTCTGTGTACCCCTGACACCCAGAGCTCTCAATAAAAGCACCTGCGTATAATCATTCTGTGACTATGTGTTCCTGAATGCTAACAAGACTTCTGAACCCAGAAGTGCAACTATGGAGCTCTTTCTTCTGCTCTGCACAAATTAAAAGTGACACAGAAATGTCAAGCACAGGATTCATCTGTGTTGGGGCAAGTGATGCTGATGCAGAATTTCCTTTCTGCTCCTCTGCAGGTCTGACACCAAGCCAGCTGGGAGAATCCTCAGCCTGGCTTTGCTGGGATTCCTTGTCCTGGCTTCAGCTCTCTCCGCTGCATTGATGTGAGTCTCATCCACTCCAGTGCCACGTCCTCTCCTGAGAGACATATCAACATGTTAAACCAATTTATCCACACAGAAAACTAATCAGAGAGTGTAAAGAACCTGGTGGTATCCAAAAGAAATCATGCAGTCTATTTTAATTTAAAAAGTAGAATAATACTCTAAATACACATGTCTAATATTTTGTCTAAAAAAGAAAAAAAACAGTGTAAAACTTTGGAAATTTCTCAGTAGAAAATATGCTAGCTTTGTCCTTCTGATTCAATTTGCAGTTTATAAACACAGAGCAGAACCTGAAGGTACTGGAAGAAGTTAGAAGACATTTTAAAATTTGCTGCATCTTTAATATTTGTTCTTATTTTAATTTTTAGCACTGATAATAGTAGTGTTTTCATGCTACTTAAGCTTTCAAAGCCAATACCTAGAAAAGGCTGTTTGTAATTCCACCAAATAATGAGTTGTAGGTCAAACAATCCTAAATTAATAACAATGACAAATGGCCCTGGAACTGCTCTAGATTCAAACACCACTTATATAATCAGGAATCTCTGTAAGATCTGCACCACTCTGATCACAACTGAGTCATTTTTCTTGTTACTGTCAAAAACAGCAAAGTAAAAATGCATATGATGTTTTAACTAAAAATCTGAGTACTGTCAAAGTGATTTCTACAGCTCAAGGCTCACCCAGCATTTTAAGATTTAGGCCAAAGCCATACTAAAAAAAACCAAAAAACAAAAACCAAAAAACGAAAAACAAAAGACAAAAAACAAAAAATGAAAAAACAAAACAAAGCAAAACAAAAAAAAACCAAAACAAAACAAAAATAATGTTATTAAAAAGAAACTTCTAAATTCAAGGGGACAGTGTAAAACTGAAACATTTTCATGTAGAGAGCTCAGACTAAATCTTGCTGCTGCCATGTCCTGATTTTTCTCCTCCTTCAGCTCATCAGCCCATTTCTGTAAGATCTCTGCTGAAGTATGTAGCAAACAACACCCATAACTATAATTTTGTAAATTATGTGTGGTAACAGAA